>NC_048905.1:15968021-16002689 GCF_011077185.1 Oxyura jamaicensis | reverse complement strand
TTTTTTTTTTTTTTTTTTTTTTTTTTTGGAGGCAGGCAACCTTTTGTGTTTTCCCAAAAATGAAATTCGCAACAACCAAACTTTTGCATATCTATGCCGTGGCTGTAATTGTTTTCTTCTAGAACACATCATCTATGCAACTTTTTATCAGTGTCCCCTATCACACACACACACACAAATCTTTAATCTTTAATTGCTTTGAAAAAAATTAAAATGCCACTTTTTAAAAGGGAAGGCAACCTTTTTCCATTTTAAATCTGGAAGATGAAAACCATGATGATACTTGCACTTTTTAACCCAGATTGTGAAGTCATTTATACAGCTAATGGATGCTGTGATTCAAAGACATGCCAAAAATCTGTAAAGTCATAATTCATCTGAAGAGTTGGGAAAACATTAACCTCCCATATAATGCATTTCAAAACCTGCTTCTGCAAAATAAAAGCGACCTAATGCATTTCAAAACGTACTTCATCAAAATGAAAGCAAAATGCTGCTTTGAGTTATCAAGTTGTTAGCAAAACTGCAGTATGACGCAGTGACATCAGGAAGCATGAATGCTCGTCTCCCAGCAGTACGGAAGAAGCGTGCTCTAAAATAAGACTGAAGCACGCTGGAGCGCACGGAGAGCAGGCACACTTGTCTGCCTCTTATGTGTAGTGTCAGCCTTCTGCTCGGAGCGTAACCTGGTTCAGGTTGTGCATTAAGCAACGCAGCTCATTTTCTTCTGCTATTCAAAGCAGCCTCTTGCATGACTGCATTCGGAATGTCAAGTGGCTGGGGAAAGTTCTGTGTTACTGTGCAAATGAAGTATTAAATCTAAGAGCTATGATTTATATCATTAAGCCAGAGGATTCAAAAATTACGTCCCATGATGGCTCAGTGGTTCCTGGTAGCTGGTGGAAAGCTTGGTGGAGAGTCAGGCAGTAATAACTCACATCTCTTATTTTTAGTTATTAAATCCCATAGCTTCCCCAACATTAATTTTCCATGTAAGCAATAGCTATAGTTGCCAGAGGGATTTTATGTAATTGCAGATGGTAGGAGACAGAGTTGGTAATTGCAGAAATGCAGGGGGAGATGTCCAGGAGATGATCGTCTATTAAGATGTGGCTGTTGCTATGGCATACTTTACTAACTGCTTTTCTGCATGAGAGCTCGCTGATGCATCCCTTCAAATAACAGGTTATTTTTAAAATGGACCCATTTCTTTGCCTCCAAGAGAAAAATCAGATCACCTCTCTGAGGAATATTAATTAAAAAAGCTCCTGTGCTGGACAACAGATATTATATAGAATATAGTTCATGAAGGAGTCAAGAGATTTGGCGTCTGCCATAGTACCAGGCAGTTCTGAAATCAGGAGCTTCCATATTCATCTCATGAGGCAAACTCTACTCTTTATATTCAACAAAATACACAGATATGACGATCACTCTCAGAGCAAACAGAAGTTTGCTGGGGGCTAACATCCTCAGTTTAAAATGCCCTTTGTAAATCCGTTCACAGCAGAGACCATTGCACCTCCTGTTTATTTTGAAGCGGTTTCTCTGTGCAGGGAGAAAACAAATCAAGAATTGATGGTGCTGGATGCTTGTGTGGACATGAATTATTACTGCATGTTTGTGTCCAAGCAGTGCCATGCGATGGGGTCACAGGGGGCTTAGGGGAAGGACCCGCAGCGCTGGGGGGTGCTGCTGCGGGCCACTTGCTGCCTCCAGGCTGGGAGACGTAACTGGGGGGGCTAAGGAAACAGACATGGCTGAGGAAACAGGCACGAACTGTAGATGTGGTAATGCTGGCTCAGCGAGATCTGCCGTGTCGTTTTGTGACAGTCCACCTCCAGCTGTTGGTGGAGCCGAAATCTGAAGAAAACGGACAGATTTAATTCAGGAATACACACGAGTGACAAGTTCTAGTGCTCGCTTTGCTCCTCTTAAAAATCTACACGCTGCGAAGTGTCAGTGCAATGAGTGGAGCACATGAAGGTTTTCCCATAGCATGGCTGGAAAACAGCAGGAAGGAGCAAAGCAACATCTCCCTCTGCGGGAGTCACCTGCACCGCACCGCGGGGCCAGCCAGGCTGCCCCGGGCATGGACCGTGACCAACTGGGCCTAACTGGAGTCCTGGTTTCCTGACAACTGCTCAGAACTTGTGCTTTTAAAGTGCTTATACGTGTTTATGAGAAACCCAGTGATTATTGCTGGATTTATTATTATTATCCTTTTTATTATCCTTTTTATTATCCTTTTTATTTTTATATATTTTATTATTATTATGATTTCTCCTGGGCTTTGTGATATGATTTTGCTCATACATACTGCTTTTGATGGGGTAACCAGCATCCAACTATGTACCAACAAGCAAACAGGTCCATCCTTCTACATAGCCCGTGGAAGAAGGAACTTATTATTTTACCCATTACAAAGGCAGGAAAATATCAATTCCTTAAACCAAGCACAAGCCTAGAGATGCGTGACAGACTTTTTTGTGTCTGTAATCTATAAACATATAAACAGAAGAGCTTTTCTTTTCTTTTTTCTTTTCTTTTCTTTTATTATTTTTTATTTTTTTTGACAGAAAAATATTCCTTGTTACTGTATTTACACAAAGCCCTACAACTTATTCTGGGACATGGTGTTCCCTTCTTCTTGCTTCTTGGTGTTCCCTTCTTCTTGCTTCTTGCTAATTCATCCGATGACATTTTTTTTCATAAAAAAGTGGCTTATGGAAAGCATTGGGGTGAACATCATTGAGGGATATGCCAGGATATTTGTCTGGAGGTGCCTGGAGGGTCATTGCGGGGCTTGTGGATCAACCAGGCAAGCAGAATTAGGCTCACATGTTGGTTGACCCTGTCCCACAACTCAAACCATGGAAATCAAAGCATCCTCCAGGTGATACTTGTGGTGAATACTTCCTGAACAATGCATAGACGAGAAATACAGTCACATAAACTGTTTATTGGATAATAAATGAATATGAAACATGAATATGTAGCAAAATGAAAATCTAAATCTCTGTACTATTTTGAAAAGGAAATAGTATTCGGTGACTTGCTGAGTGTGCTGATTGTCGTGGACAACCCCCCCAGCTTGGGAATATGCCTCCTAAATTAATTTTTTATTTCCCTGCATGCTATGCATTGAATTCTCAGAGGTTTCTGTCTCATTAATATCATAACATTTTTCTAAGGTCTGGCCAGATTTTAGAAAATAAGAGATGTGCAGTTTTATGCTAAATTACCCTTATCACAGATGGAAACATTTAGTACGGCACAGCATTTCTCTTGAATGCACTTCATATCCTTAAACTGCTCTCTATATTGTTTTTCCACTGAAGTTCTGAAGTTGCTTTTTTTTTTTTTTTTTTTTTTTTTTTTTTTTTTTGTACTAAAATAAAGAAAAGAAAGCAAAATCCTAATTTTCTTTCAATGCACGGCTTTGTAAAAACCTAGACATGCAGGAACCCTCAGTGAAATGCACGTCCACTTTCAGCACCGATCTCATTGCCCATTATCATGATACACTTTGTGTTCTGCATCTGTATACATAATGAAGTCCACTGTTATATAATTATTTGAAAGATATCTCTGGAAACTGGATTTGGCAAAAGAAGGAACATCTGGTTACTCAAACCACTGTCTCAGACCTTCCTCATAAAATGCATTCTTTCTTTTTTCTTTTCTTTTTTTTTTTTCCTTATTTATTTATTTATTTGTTTTTTTAAACTGAGAGGACAGCAGATGCACCATGCGGGTTTTTAGCCCCTAAGCACTGAAAGGGGACGCTGGAGCACCCCTCCTGTGCCGAGACGATGCCGTTAAGGAGCTCAGCCAGCAGGTGGAGTTTAAATTGCATTTAAACAGCAGCGCTTCTGACTCGGGTTTAGGCTGAGCTGGAATCGTGCTGCTGGAAATGTCTCTTACAGACACTGCAGGAAGAGCTTCGGGTCCTTAAAGCCTCCATCAGCGGTCAGGACACTCGTTTGCAGGCCACATCACATCGCAAAGATGGTGCAGGAAGCTGATGAAGGCACTCACGTTGACTTTGGAGTGGCTGTGGAGGAGTGCCGAATAATTGTTGTTATGTGTAAATTAATTAAAAAGTCAGACGTCAATTTTATGCGTACCTGAACCGACAGGAATGGAGAAGGAGCACTCAGATGACCTGAATTCCTTATTTAGGCATTTTTATTTTTATTTTTTTGCTTTCGTTCTCAGGAGGAAAAAGATCAGATAAGGTTTGATGGCAATACTTTGCTAGAAGCAGCATCAAGCACTGAAAGAATCGAGAGGGTCAAGAAGAGCTGACAAAAACCATAATGTTCCTTGGGTAGCAATGGGAGGCAGATGAGAGAAGGGTTTATTACATCTGCCACTGAGCTGTATTCTGAATCCAACACTGAACAACAGCCAAAGCACGAGAAGCCGGGGCTGGCCGACCACTGCGAGCAGGATGTGTCTAGGGCTGGCATCTGCCCGGGAATGAAGCCAGGCTCCGAGCCTTATACCCCCGTCTTCAAGATGAACTGTGTGGTCTGGCACCACTTTATCTTACGCTGAGAGCTCTGGCTTAAGGTTAAAGGCAAGACCTGATTTATGAAGGCTGCTCCGATAAGCTCGTCTGTTCTGGAGGCAACTTCTGCTGCTGTCCAGGAGTCAGGGTGGGAAGCGTGCAAGGCTGCGAAGAAAAATGATCATGGGCTGTGCTCCGGCTAATGGAGATGTAAGCACTACTGGCACATAGAGGGGTCCTTATGTCACAGGCTGCAGCCAAAAAAAAAAAAAAAAAGAAAAAAAAAAAAAAAATTAAAAATAATTGTACTATGCTGTGGTGATTTGAAGGTGAAATTTTGCTGAAATTTTGAAATTCCCTGGCATGACTGGCTTGCAGAACCTCACAGAGATGCAGCCTCCAAAACCCAGAGTCATGCTGGCCACAAAAACAGGCAGCAGCATGCAGAAGGGGAAGGGAAAGCCAACAAGCCAAGCAGATCGGGGCCTGCCAGGTTAGCCTGACTTCCTCCGAGCTATGCGAAAGAAGAAAGGAAATTGGCAGCCATTAAAAGCAGCTGATGACACAGCCCTATTGCTGCTGAGACAATGCGGATTACAGGCAGAACACCGAACAAAAGTGTACAGGCTGAGACTTCAGCTTGCAGAGACCACAGAGAAGCTACTGCTTTAATCCAAACCAGATCCGTTCCTGCGCTGGGGGCACTAAACCTGTAACAAAGTGCTCAGAGGAGAGATCCAACGCAAAAGAAAAAGTGTGTTCAAAGACGTTGACACGGGCTGCCAAAAAACTGCTGAAAAATGCCCGGGTTTTGGAGGAGTTGAAATGTCTTTCAGGCCCTGGCGTCTGCATCCAAGCCCATATACTGCGATCAGCAAGGCACCTGCTCAGCAGAATGCCTGAGAAGGGTGAAGGAAATAATGGGAGCCATAAAACTGAAGGCTGAAATGCTGCTGATGTCTCAGCGCCCATACGGGACGCAGCAGCTAGTGAGCAGATGGGCAAACTGCGCTGGGTCCAAGCAACGTCAAGCAGAGCTCCAGAAAGAATTTACTACCGAGGAACCTCAGCTCAGCCAACGCCTTTCACCTGGCAAAAAGCAAAAATTTCTCCAAGCCAAGTGCCAAGAAATGAAAGTTGGCAAATGTGCAGGGAGAGGAATGCAGCTGTGGCTGCGGAGGCTGGTGTCCCCCCCAGACAGCACGGCCTGCTCTGCTCCTGCAGCTGTTTGCTTTCCAGCTTAGGAAACTCCACAGTCTGAAGGCCTGTGTGATTGTTTGCTGCGACAAAAATGGGTTTTGCTGCTGGGGGGATGTGACCTGGTCCCAGGTCTGGTGTTTTGGTTTGACACCATCATGTGGCACAGATCACCGGGAGGCGATGCGCAGTCGGCGGCTTGCGCCACAGAGGCTTCTTAAAGAAAGCTAAAAAAAAAACAGAGAAAATCTATGGTGATCCACAATGCCTTCCCCATCTCCCTGTGCAGTGCTTCCTACCCGATGTCAGCATGCTGTGAAAGGAAGGGAAACGTGCATAGGGTGAAGGCCGCTGGCGAGCTCTAAACCTCCCTAAAGCAGAAGTAGGATATTTAGCCAAGATCAGGCTCTTTCTCTAATTCAGCCTTTCCTCAAGTTATTTTCTTCAGACTCTAAGCAAAATCTAGCAGCCAATGTGTGGAGTACGAGGTCTTTGCACCTGAAATCGGATGGGGGCCCAACAGGAACGTGATGGTTGGGTTCCCACGCGTTAACTGCAACCTTTCCAGCACACCGAGTTTTATTTCAGACATCAAAAGAAGCGAGCAGGCATTAAAAAAGAGAAGGAGGAAAGAATTCCAAGTTGCTGTATAAGATAAAAGGAGGGCTGGGGAGGTGACATATGATTTTACCTTTGGAATTGCATCTGAACCTGAGTCGATCAATGCTCAGTGAACTCCGGTTTTATCCGGGCTTGCTGCATACTCCGTGTGATCTCGGCCCTCCCTGGGGAGGTGGAGACAGCTTCCTCAGAGAGCATTGCACAACTGGCTCTGCTGTAATGCTTCTGAGCTGGGCTGAAGTATCTTGGGGCATTTCACGTTTTCCGTGGATGAGGAGTGTTTGGGGAGCCACCTGGGAGGGCTGGGGCACCACAGCCCATCCATGTTCCTTTGTGCCCCTTGTCTGGAAGAGGCTGGTGGCATTGCAGGGGTGTGCCGGAGCAAGGACAAACCGTGCTCAGGCTGGGCAGAGCAAGGCTTTGCTTCATTATTCAGTAAATTACAACAGATGGTTTTAAAATTACATCAGCTGCAGTAACTTTTTGTTTTCTGCAGAGATCCATGCCATCACCTCATCCTGAAGACAAAACAGACAGTGAATGTTTTATTACCACCACATCTTTTCCCCTTTCTACCAGTCAGAGGGTGTGAGGAGGGAGAAATGTAGGATGAGGAAACGCCATGGGAAAGGGTTATAGGAAATGGTCATTTTTGTTTTCTAGGAAATTCATGTTTTTTCATTGAGAGACCCCTGCTTCCATGCTTGATCCTGTAGTGCATAGCTTTAAGATTTCAGGAGACCTATGGTAGGTGGTCACCGAGGGCTATTGCTTTATTTATTTATGTATTTGTTTATTTATTTATTTATTTCCCCACGATGCTCGTGAAATTGTTGTCTCCTGCTGCAGAGAGAGCTGTTTGTTGCTGGGGCTGCTTGCGTGCATGCGTGCTGCCCCCTCGCAGATGGCTGCGCTGTAGTTGCTGTGATACAACCGCAGCTCTGAGCTGCACCTCTCCCTTCTTTAAATCCGGGAAATAACTCAGCAGGCCACGGGGAGCACTTGTGCAAAAGGCAAGTGGAACCCCCTCATTTTTGCTATCCGGCTGGATTAGCTACTGAAGTTAAAATAAGCAGGTTGTGATCAGCTAGCGTTGTGTAAGAATTGCCAGTGACTGTTCATAAGAGGGGATGATAGCGTGAGAAGCAAACAGATTTAATGTTGCAGCTGGAAAGAGCAGATATGAGCTACAGAGGCTGCAAGAGGATTCATTTGAAGAGAATTTGCCGATTTTATCTAATAAAGACCTCTGTCAGATACACATCTTGAAGATGGGTATTTTCTCATTAGGCGGTACTCGCAGTGGATTTCATAAGGTAGCTAATGTTTTGTTTAAACTGTCATTTGTCAGGGCTCTGGGTTGTGTAAAACATGCCTGAGTGCAGTGTTCTCCCTGGCTGCTGGGCTCCCTTTCTCCAGGCAGCGTTACCTGCCCTACATCTGTTCCTCTGGAAGCCCTACAGGAGAGCTGGCTTCCTACTGAAGCACTGAAAAGCACAACCCCAGTGACCGTATTTTGGTTATCAGGCAAGCTAACACTTATAAAAGCAGAGTTAGTGTAATTAAATAAAAAATAGTTTTAAAGTAATACAGAAACACCCAGGGAATATATCAGAATGTGAAGACAGCTCCTGTACCGGGAGGTGATGGATCAAACCGGAGACTTAGTCCGGACTTTCAAGAAAGGAATAAATCCTGAGTGTTGCTGCAGGGCTGCCAGGGAAATGGGAAAGGAGAAATGCTGGAACACTTCCTCAGGGCTTGGCAATAAATAGTCTGAGAGTTAGAGAAATTATGAACAAGTCCAATATTTTAGTGGAAGTGTCCCTGGTTTGCACAAGGGCCTAAAAGAGTTTGGTCCCTCTCAGCACTTTCTCTCTCTCTCTCTCTCTTTTTTTTTTTTTTTTTTTCCTGAGCACCAAATCCAGAGAGACCTCGCTGCAAAAGGTTTTCACTTTCATCCATTTCAGAGTCCGTCTGATGTGCCCACATATGAAAATTGTCAGGAACATGAGCTGGTGCTGTCTGCATCCAGCTGGTGAGCAACAGAGGGGGGATTTTCATTCCTGGGAAGTATCGCCTTTCCCTCGAGAGCCAACTCCATTCCAGCCTGTGCATCTCATGTTTTCATCAAAGACGTTCCAATACGAGACGGAGCTAGCGTGTTTGGCATCCCAGAGATGCTCGTTATGGTTTTAGGCAGCTCATAACAGGATAATGCATGTGCAGCCAAGATTTTCATGTAGGTATCAGGAAAATACAGGGTCAAACTGCTTTGTTAAAGAAGCAGATTTAATCTAAGTCTTCTCTTCCTAATCCTCTCAGCAACGCTGCCATTCAGAATGATCATTTAAAGCAAGGTTTTTTTTTTTGTTTTTTTTTTTTGTTTTTTTTTTTTTTTTACGCCAGGAGGGAAACCTACCTACATTTTCCTAATGAGGGAGTCATCTCCTTTGCAAATGTGTGAGAACGCGTTGCAGCTCCACCCTTCAGGAAGCAATGGTTGCAAGACACAGCCTTTTTCACTCGGGGTTGACAGGCTTGCCACACATTATTGTGTTTTTCCAGTTTGGACTCGGGAAGACAAAAGGAAACCAAAATAAAACTGGAGAACAAGGACATTGTTTTCCCCCTCTTTTTTTTTAGCTCATTCCTTCCTAGAGGCATTTATCATGTTCTGTAGAAAGAGCAAGTTGTAGCAGACAGCTAGTGTTGCTCCAACTTCAAACAATTAAAGGCCTTTCTGTGGCAAGCCTTTATGCTGTGCTGAGCAATCATACACAGCAGCTAGCTGCCTGAGATGGCATCAGAGCATTACAGGAAGAGTTACTTTCTGATATATTTATTCGGATCAAATTTGACCCCCCAAAGGGACTATTAAAAACTTAAACCCCAAACATGGTGAGGTTTAAGACAAAGAAAGGAAACTGAAAAACAAAGCAGAACAATAGGAAGGTTTCCTATACTGATCTGTAGACGATGCTCCAGAACCCAAACGACTGACCAGATGTGCTGTCCAAGAGGCTGATCTCTGCTGTTCGACTCCAGGTTTTGAGCACATCAAAACCTAAAGCTGTTGTGTGAATGGCAATAAAGACAACTGACTTTGTTTGGGGTAGTCTCACTTCCAGGCTGACAGCAAAGACAATAAACAGTGAGGAGCAAAGGACAACTTTTAAAATGTCTTTGCTTAATCTAAACTGGCCTCATAAATGTAAGCAAGCAACTATGCTAATTGGAAATATATGGCACCAAGTCGTCAATTGGAGCAAACCGGCACAGCTCCACTGAAACAATGCTGCAGCACCATTTGACACCAGAAGATGATGTGCTTGTGGCATTTTACCCCAGTGGCACTTTGAAGATTGCAAGCCAGCCATGTTAAGGAGATGCTCATGGCTTAATACGGAGCAGATGGCATCTACCCCTACCTTCACTTCCCATCTGTGACCTACAAACCCTGCAGATTCAGCCCCTGGTCGGTCAGGTTCATGATTCCATCGCCATGGTGTGGAGGCACCGGCAGTGTGGTACATTAGCTAGTAGGCATTGGTTCTGGGAGAAGAAAATTACAGCTGTGATTTTTATTATCGCTTTACCACAACCTCTTTTCCTATGATTCATATTGCCTTAAGAGATTAGTTTTCTTTAGCATTTAACCTCTCTCAATATTGCTGCCTGAACCAAATTTATGTCTAGGATAAAGCTATGTCCTCTTTTTATTGAATCCAGGTACTTTTCATAATGAAACTAAGGTCATGTGATCTTTGATTGTGGTACTTTGAATTCTTTATTGAAAATGTATATTATATATTTTTATGACATTAATTAAATGTCTCAAAATAAATGACAACATAAAAAATAATTAATGTCCCTGTTTGGCTCATTATCTCTTTGGATTTGATTTGTGTTCAGAGAGCTGGAAACTCATCTGACCCATACAGATTTAGATATTTAGGAGCACTGCCTCATGGCAAAATTTAGGACTGAAGAGAGAGGGCTTGTTTCAAGAGTCTGGTACTGTATATATATTTTTATTTGCTTGCAAGCTCCTTGGGTAAATTGCATTCTCATCTATACAGGATGTTATTCCACCTTCATCACCGGAGAGTATGAGTGCCTTCCAGCTAAGCATTATGTGATCCAGCTAACATCTGCCATGTTCGTTCTCTTTCATCCTTACCCAAGCGTGTGCATGTTTTGTTGTTGGTTTTAGATCTACATGCTGCCATGTGTCAGTGTTACAGAAAGTCATATGTGCATCAAACAGTCTTCTAAATAACTTGCATATTGATCCTGCAATACTCCTCTGGTTTATGGCCTGAGATTCAGAAAGCTGAAATAAGGTTTTGAAGCTATTGTAATCTTGCAAGACAGCAATAATTATATATATAAAAAAAACATCAGGATTTCATTACCTTTATATATATATTTATATTATTCCAGAATCTTGAAGGTCTTTAACCATGAATTAGACCATTTGTACTAGAAGCTGTACGATCTGTACTTTCGAATCATTTACAATGTAATTATAAGACAACAGATCTTGTCTTTTGATACATTAAACCATCTTATCATAGAAAAAGGACGCAATTTCCTATTAAATCTCATAGAGGAGTCCCAAATGTCAGCAGAACTCAATTTCTGTTAAGTCTTACAAATAATTTCTATATAGGTATTATTATTAACATTGTTTTTATTATTCGTCATAATAATGATGTGCTGTATAAACCCAGAGAGCTGTGCCCAAAAGGTGTTTTAAAACTCTCCCTGGTGCACGGCAGGCAGGCAGGTGCTGTTCAGAGCCCAGCTCGAGCTCTGCTCGGGGCATCCTGAGAGAAACCATCTGACGAGGTACTGCAGGGGAACTTGGAAGTGCTTGAAAGTCACGTCCAGTGTTAGAGGACGATTGACATTTATTGACTTCCTGCACCATCTAGTGGGGATTAAAATTAATTGCTCATTTTATGAAGTCTCTGAGCTGTTCAGGTGCCCATGCTTTCCTCTTGTGGGCACTGGAAAGGGCCCTGGAGGAGTCCTCCTTTGCACAACAGGACCAGGCCTCCTTGGGATCATCAGTGCCACCTGAGATGGTGTGTAACTGCTCTGGAGCACGTTGTATCCAGAGACAGGGATCAATCCAGCCGAGGTGAGCTCCAGGGAGGCCAGGCCTCGAGAAGGAGCTGCTATGTCTGGTGGCTCACGGAGCTGATGGCACGCACGGGACCTCGGACCCAGGCAGGCCTCCAGGCCATGGGAAGCACAGCAGGCCAAGGAGACCTAGAGAAAATGTCTACACACAGTCCTGCTAGGCTCTTTATGGGGCTGGGGCGTTGGTATGGATTTCAAGAGGTCTGAGTGTGATTCTTCCCTTTCTTATATGACCTCGTCTGGGTGACAGCTCCAGGGCTCTCCTGCGTTAGGAGGACTTAGTGTTAACATTTCTCGTAAAACACGAAGCTTTTCTGGCTGCCCAGAAGAGGAGCCAAGATCCGATCCTGCAGGTGGAAGCAAACATCACTGCTGCAGCCCTAGTATAAGGCATTTCCTTGGACATAATTTGTCTAATTATCAGTGAATGGGATGACATGAGGTGATTACCCTCACGGTTTTCTGCTCAGGAAGCAGCAGCCAGCTTTCTCCTGTTGCTGAGCAACAGCCATGCTTTGAAATGTGCTTAAAGTGGGGAGTGAGAAACATTTTTAAATAGACACAATATCACTACAGAGGCAACCCTAATGGCGATAAACAACCAGGAGGTTGGAAAATCCCACCTACAGAATAAAGTTTATGAATTAAAAAATTGCCCGGGGTAAACAAGAAGGAGGAATGTACAGAAAACCTTGAGGAAGGAGAAACAAATTTCCTCCCCCGAGGGAGAGCTCTAATTATTTTCAGATTATTGTGTTTGTTATCCCTGCTGCTGTTCTTGTTCAGTCGATGAACTAACCATCCCTTCCTAGAGCTGTGTGTTGGACAAGGTCACCCATGGAGGCATGTATGGTTAGAGCAGTAAGGAAAGGCACACTGCTGGAAATCTTTGTGTCGTAGGCTGGAAATGCTCTTCATTTCTGATGCTCTCCTCTTTTTGACCTGTCCTTTTTGGCAGGTTTTGGTCCTAGTCATGGGGTCCAAGAGGGTTTTAAATGCTGCCCTTGTGGTTTAGCACCTTGTCCTCTGGCTTCTCCTGAATGGGGTCCCAAGGAGTAAGTTGACCACTGGGGAGCTGGGCCCTACAGAGGCATCAGGCCAAGACCCTCCCTCTCAGAAGGGACCTTCAGAAGGTCCCAGCAATATGTATGGGATGTAATAGTGAGATTTCATGGCTTTGGCCAGTTTTGTAGCATAACAGAAATTAGAAAAGATAAAAACCTGAATGTTCCGTCTGCTTGGTTTTCTCCTGGTGAGAACAGGATTCCTGTTTTCCAACATGAATTCCACTCTGGCAAGCACATCACTCAGTTGTTGCCATAACACCCTATTCTGTTTCCTAAATTACAGCGGCAGAATCTCCTGTGCCTTTGCCTCAGGTTTTTTTCCACCTTACTAATTTTGGGTTGTCGCTGCCTGTCCCTGCAGGTACAGACACCTGCTTAATGCTTTGTCTCAGGGTTTGCAAAGGTCTCAGTTGCCTTGCACTGATCTCGATGCGAGAGAGGCAAGTGGGGTGTGCAGGTTGTTGCTGTGTGGCTGTCTGAAAATAGATGTGCCAGCAGCCTCGCTGCTTGCTGCTGCTGCTCAAACACCACTAACATGACTGTTCTAAAATAGACTTGTCTTAAAAAAGCCCACACTGCAACATGTTAGAGCCAATGTGTTCCTTAAAGATGCTTCTGATTCACAGTGATAACAAAAAAATTCAGCTCGAAATAATTATGAAGCTGATCAAGAGGAAAGTTGTATATCTCTCTTCACCCATACTGCAAAAGTCTTTCCAGCACAGAAGTGTGTGGTTGAATTTCCCAATATTTGGGGTGCTGAAGCTGCAATATGCGTAGCTGGGTCGAATGCCTCCTGGGACCTGCCGATGGAGCTGTGCTGGGAGGTCTTGCTGGTCGGTACTGACAGCTGGCTGTTAGCACAACTCATAAGGTCGTTGTCCCCTGCCCAGAGAGGACAGTGAGCTTCTTGGTTTCAGGTCTGCAGGTGTTAGGAAGCTGCCCAGTGAAGCTTCTTCTTAGCATAAAGAATCTAGTTTTCATTGGCATTTCATATTTATATTTACTGAGAAGAAAAAAAGGAGTGCCAGCAGTTTTTGGTGAATCTTCTATGAAATTCACTTTTTTTTTTTTTTTTTTTTTTTTTTTTCTCTGAAGATTTTTTTAATTTTTTTGCCAAAACATCCTTTAGTTGTGTCTGTTGCTTTGGCAGGTCTGGCAGAACTGCAAACAGAAATGAGTGCAGATGCCGTGCTGAGCGTGTAAAAATAGAAACTCCATGAATATTCCTCTTAAAAACCTGGCGTTAAGGATGCGTTTTAATTTGGGAAATTTCTTGGCATTTCTGTTGCTCATTGCTTTCCACAGTACTGCTGTCTGTTCAGCCTTAATGTCCAACTCACACCTACAGACTTGCCTTCTTTGGTTCAAATTTTGATTCTGATCACAAGTACAGAAAAAGCTGTCCTGGAACTTGGATGGGTGTTAATAACTAATGGGACCCCAGCAAATCGCCTGAAATACAAAGGTGGGTCAGATGAATGGTTCGTATAAAAGTAACTCCCGGTGAACCATCAGGTGGGAATTAAAATTTAATTTAGAATGTACTATCACTGCTGCGGTGGTGGTGGTGGTGATTTACTTGATTGACTGCTGGTTTCTTTCACCTTTGCGAGCCTTAGGTTTTTACTATCTGAGGAAATTAAGGCTGAATTGCAGCAGGAAATTCCTTGTACCCAGGTGTTTCTGGTTATCCGACAAATAACTCGGCTAGTGGGGAGGCAAGGATTAGGATGGGCTGGTTTGGAATCCAAATGATTCTCAGCGCTCGGTACCACACATTGACATTCTGGCTGCTGCTGTGTTTGGTCTCAGCGAAGGATGGGAAAATCCTACCGAGCTAAGCAACAGTCCAGCAAGCAGCGGTAATTTCATTGTTCTTTTTCAGTAGTTAGGGTGAAAAGCTACTTTTATAGAGTTGTCCTGATTTAATGGACTTCATTTAAAAAAAAAAAAAAACACTATTGAGTTCTGTTGGGTTGCGATTTGAGTTGCCTTAATACAGTTACGTCTTCTTTTGCTCCTGTTCTCCATCTGACTCGTGCTAATTTCCCCTCCCAGATGCAAGCACTGCCTGGGGGATGGAGCAGGCCCTAGTCAGCTGGAAGGCCTCCGAGTGGCCAAGCTGCTCTTTTGTGAGTGAACACAATCAAAATCCATGCTACTTCAGGGACTGAGGACCTAGGTGGTGATGTGATGATAGCCTTCATAAATTAGCTGAGTAGGCAAACAAAGAAACAAATAGCTCTGGCTGAAAGCAATGCTTTCTGACCTCGATATTCATGATACACTGGACAAACCTTGCAGCATGGTTAGCATGGAAAACACACGCTGGCTCCAGTGAGGGTGGCTGTGAAAGAACAGCACAGCTGTACCTGCAAGGCGCTGGGACTGCAGCTTGTCCCGTGGCGTGGTGATGGAGCTGAGGGACCTGGAGCAGGCACCTGGAGATGGCCCTTGCTCAGCCTCAGCTGGGCGCTGCACGAACCTGAAGTGCTAAGTGAAGCCATCCCAGGTTAAGCAAACAGGCCAATGCTCTTCATTAGGGTGGAATTGAGCAGCTGGCTTGTGAGCAATCCTCACCGATATGAAGGGAAACGTTTTGGAAATGGCAGACAAGGGCTGCAGGCCTGGGGCAGCATCAGGCCAAAGCTCGGGGCTCTGCCTGCTCTCGTGCACAGCCTGTGGGTTGAGGTTTGCCCACAGGGTGAGGTTCACCGGGGGGGGAAAAGGTTACCCAAACGCAGGCTTTTCCTGCTGCCCCAGGCTCCGGGGCCCTCCGAGTTGTGAGGCCCTGGTTCAGAGATCGCTCAGCATGGTGGCAGTTGGAAAAGTGCCTCCCAGGTCTGCTGTGCACTTCTCAAACCTTGAATTTACCACAAGTAAAGCTGAAAAGTCAGACCCGCAGGGCTGTTGTGGATGTGCAGGCTGGCAGCCTGGCTCGTAAAAGAGGCAGAGAGCAAGCAAGCGAGGGAATTAGATCCCTGATCTTGCAAAGGTCTCATTCCTACAGACCCCTGCGCTTGGCTGCATTGGCAGTGCCAAGTGGATGGTAACGGGATGATTTCCCTTAAGCAGGCATTAAGGAAAAAGGCTTCAGATTGTTCTGGGTTCCAGGCCGGGCTGCAGCAGCCTAATGCAGAGATAACCAGTCACATCCTGCTGCTCTCTGCATGTGGACACAGCGCCGGGTTTCTAAAACACCACCAGCCCTGCCGTTCCCCAGGGGTAGCAGCTCTCCTCCCTAGTGCCACGAACTGCAAACGAAACAGCCCCAGAACAGAGCAGAATGATGCTATGCAAACCACCTTGGGTGCCAAATGGAAATGTAATTTGCAGGCATATGTCAGCAGAGAAAGTCCTTTCCTACAGGAGAAGAAATCCAAGCAGCCACATGGAAATACTTTAATTTCAGCGTTAGCCATCAGAGGAGATGGCTGTTGCAGAGCATAGGAGCCAGGTAATTTGGTTCTGAGCTTTAAATATGTGCAACGCCAAGAAATATTAGGGGATGTGGAATGTTTAATGCAGCACTGCAGAGTCAGGAAGGGAACTGGAGCAAAGCTTTTGCTGAGCTGATTGAGCCGTTCCTGGGAGCTGCAGCATGAGATTCGAACCGAGGGCTGGCTTCAGAAAAACCCTTTATCTCTTGGTCACGAGACATAAAACAAGCCTTGGGGCTGTCACCTTCTCCGTGGTGTGATTCAGTCAGCTGGCAGCCTGTGTCTGAGAGGGATGAGGGATGCAGATGATGTTCGTACCTGTGCCCCCTCCCAGCCTTCATCCCTCCCTCCCTGCCCCCAGACCTGTGAATCCAAATAGCTCCGGGGTAGGTGGATTTTTCCACCCTGTTCCAGGTCTAATTTCTCTTTCAGACTAGTACCGTATATCTTTCCCCACCTCCCACTTGTCACTTTATGGCTTGCTGGATCTGTTTCCTTTAATGCTTGAAAATATACAGTTAAAATCACCTTAAAAATTACTAATATGCCTTTTTATTTGAAAGGCTTATTTCCCTGAAAGGCTTTCCCAGTCTTATATGAGGGCATGCTCTCTAATATTAAACATTTTTTTTAAAAAAATGGGTGCACATCTGTTTGATATTTAACTCAAAACAAATGGTGAGAGTGGAGAACATGAGCAAAATTACGCTTTAGATAGCTATAAAAGGTCATTTTTACTTTAAACTACAAAGGATGAATAGGGGCATATGACACACACAATAAAGACGGAGATAGGTTTAAAATGCCCTCAGGCTGTGCTGAGGTCAGCTGCTAGCTTACAAGAAAAGACACATTTTGCCCTTCATTTTTTTTTTTCCTTTTTTTTTTTTTTTTTTTGCCACCCAAAAGAAGCAAGCTGGGATCTGCATGCGAGGAAGGTCGCTCAATCTCTGCTTCAAAACACATCACATTTTTCTCCACCTTTTTTCTGCTGGACACCAAACACTAGAACCTGATAACTGAATAATTAGCCCCAAATTACCCTTTTTTTTTTTTTTTTTTTTTTTTTCCCAGCTGAAAATTGAAGAAAGGTTTCACTTGTCTTGGTGAAGGAGCCATTGCCTGTGCTTTGCCATACACTGAGAAATTTGATTTTCACGATGATTTGCCAGAAAGCAAGCAGAGAGCAGTGACCCCCAAGCACCGCACCGGCAGGCTGAAGACCTGGCATTCCCTTCCAGCTGCAGATTCAGCCTGTGCTGGGCTTTTTGGCCAGGGCTTGATTCAAAGCTGTCAGGCTTCCCTGAGCACTCTGTGAATTTGAGGGGGAAATGAAGCAAGAAATGGGCCATTTCTCATTTAGAGCTGGCGCGGGACCAAACCAATGGGAGCAGATGAGATTTCCAATAAAACCCTCCTGAAAGGCAAAGGAGCGGGGAAACAAGGCGCTGGTTGCAGTCTGCCTCCAGCCATCTGCTCCAGAAGCACTGGAAACATGGGGCAGGGCACGACAAGCACCTTGTGGTGAACGTGGGATGGAAACGTCAGCTAGAATTTGGTCATCGGGTGCCTTTTGCATCTGCCAGAACATCATTTCTGCTGTTAGAGAAAGAGAGCAGCGAAGAAATATGGAAGAAGGTCAAAGGCTTACATCAAGCTCCATCCTCCTGAATCTGCAGCCAGGCTTATTTGAAGCCTCGTGCTCGTTTCTGTACCGAAGGGGCAAATTTGGAGTCTTGCTGGTCTTTGTAAAATAATGCTGCTTTTGAGCTGGGTCCCTCCAACACACACACAGGTCATTTATCCCAGTGGGAGTTGTTCAAGCCCTGTCACGGGACCGATCAGCAAATAATGAGATATTTCTACATTTTAGGCATGACATATGTGTGCGCATTTAAAGCATTTGGAGCAGAAACTCGGTGCATTTTCTGAGTATTACTGAGCTTTGTACTCCAATCTGCAATCGCTAGGAAGCAAATTGTCCGTAGCTTCGTCCCGTAACGCGTAGGGTATTAATGGGAACCAGGTACCTTCCTTCAAAGGAGCGGGAACATCAAGAATCCTTTCTGTTTCTCACGTTCTAGAAAACATTTCACAGTTTTAATAACATCCACAGGGAGAAGAAAGCAGGGCGATACATTCAGGAGCTAGCTCAGTTACGGAGAGGTACGTACACACACATCCTCTGGCCGAAATGCCTCCGAGGAGAGGCTGATGTGCCGTGCTTTATCACGCCAGGCACACGAGCATCCAGCTGCCAGCACGAGGGCATGCTGGCAAGCAGCCGCCCCAGCTGCCTGGGCTATGGTGCCATTGTAAACTTTATTTCTGTGTGCTCAGCGTGTACCGAGAGCGATCCCTTTGTTCCATATGGCTTCCATATAGTGACACTGCGTCCTGTGTAGGAGAGGTCAAGGAGTGGATTATCAGCAAGTGTTTCAAGTCAAGAATGAAGGGAGCTGGCAGGGCAGATCTGCACAAAGCCTGCTCTGTGCTTCTCGTCGGTGCAGTGACCTCGGGGTTTCGGTGCCTGTGTTTGTCCCCCCCTCCTTCTCCCTTCATGTGCCGAGCACAGCACTGGCTAACGTGTTAGCACAGCATTTCCCTGGCAGGTTTTTAAGGGCAGAAAGGAAACAAAAGCAGCCCAGAAAGCCTGGCTGAAATGTTTCACTGTAAGCAAGGAGGCCTGTGAGCCAGGAGCAGGATCTGTCCCCTAGGACACTTCTTACCCTCCTGATCTCAGAGCATCCCTGAGCCATGGGGTAGCATCAGGAGGGGCCTCTGCTTTGAAGAAGAGCTCGGCTCATCATCCCAGTGCTGTGGATATCGAAGACTTGGCAGTGGGTCCTGGTCCTGGTTCTGCTTGGGATCTGCTAATATTAATGCTCCTTACTAGAAATCACTACAGGTAGTTTTGGGTTGTTTTCTCCCAGATTTAGGACAGTTTGAACATTAAATTAATTTAAAGTTCTTCTTTTGCCATGGATGGAGGGAAACACCTGCAGAGCACAGCCTTGGCATGAGAGATGGGAGAAGCTGGGGTGAGCAGGGCAGCGTCCCCCCACCGAGGGCAGGATGCCCCCTGAGCCCCTGCTCTGCCTGCCCCCCATCCCCATCCCACTCCCACCACCACCGCTGCCCCCTTCTGCCTCCTCCAGCAGCAGCCTTGATTTCCTTTCCCATTTCCAAACTATTTTTCGTCTCTCGAAGCGTTACACCAGACGTCGGTAGGTATGCAAAATTAATAACTGCATTTTAATAACTCATGACCTGCGAGACCTGAGCAATTACAAACCTCGTAGGGTTATTACCGACCGAGTAAAAATTATATTCCATTTAAACATTCCTCATATAATATCCCCTCTGCAGTCAGCCTCTCAAGAAAAACAGTGTTACAAGTGCTGGTTCTCTGGTACCTAATGAGTTAGCTTTGGCTGCGGATCAGGAGCTTTTGACGGGTGTAGGTTACATTGACCACTCAAAGGCTTTAGATATTCTGGACCCTACCTTGATGTTTAAGGATAGAAAGCCAAACCGGGGCTGGGGGGAGCGCAGTCAGCTGGTTGCAGCGATGTGAAGAAATCCTGTGCTCAGTCCTCCTCCGCAGGAGCAGCACAGGGAGCTGGGGAAGGACAGGAGCAGGGCTGGGGACAGGGCTGTGTCCCCTGGCAGGGAAGGGGGGACATCATCCCCGTCCCCTCCCGTGGCAGCCAGGGGGGACAGGAGGGCTGGGGCTGTTACAGAGCTCCTGGTTTAGCAGCTACGCCCGGAGGTGGGGGCTGCTGGAAGGCTTTCGCTCGGGGGAAGGTCTGGAGAAGAGCGATGCAGAGAGCCAGAAATACGTGGCTGCTGCCAGAAGAGGAGAGGCGAGGCAGAAGGATTTCAGCTGGGGAAGGAGGTGGTGGAGTAGGAATAGGGCATGGGTCTGGGAAGCTGTGGATAGAGAAATCGAGCACGGGACAATCAATCCTTTTGGCTGTCAGACAAAAGGAGGAGCACTCAGTGAAATTACCAGGCAGTGCCTTTTGTACCAGCAGAGGTATGACTAAATCCTAGTCCTGCAGCTCAGCTGTTGGTGTGAAACACGGTGGCTTGGGCTTGGACCTTGGGCTAGGAGCCCCTGAAAGCCAGCTTGCAGCAGCAGGAGAAGCAGCACACCGTGTCCATCCTCTGCCTCCTCCTTTCACAAGCCTGTGCACCAGCCCCTGTCTGCTGGTTCATCTGCGGTGCAGCCCTTTATGCACATTTTGTGTGCTTCTGATTTTATTTCTATTTCATCAGGTCTTTGTTCGCCCGTGAAAACAGAGTGCCATTCTCTGTAATGTTACGCGTCAGAAGGAGCAGATGTCAGCAGAGAAAACAAGTCCAGAAAGTTCTTCCCCTATGCTCTATTTACACTGGTTCGTCTTCTGATTTGCTTTCAGCATCAGTATTTTTCCATCTTACCCTTGCACCATGCAAAAAGTAGAGAGACTAAAAGGGGAGGCACAATTATGTTCTTGTAAATAATTTTGTGTTGACTCTGCTGCGCAGTGCGAATAATTTATTTGGGTTAAAAAGAAGTATTATTGATCTTTTCTGCCTGGGGAGACTGAGGCTCATTTAGAATAATAAAGCCCAATTTTCAGCTGAATATCCCGGAGTGTTTAACATTTCTGTCTTAATGGTGTGGCAGATGAATCCCAGCAACTGTGGATACCGGGTACCCAGGTGCTAGAGAAAACCCTGCTAGCTGGCTGCGTGTTTCAAAGTGCTCGGATGCCCAGGTGGCTTACACAAGCATTCGGCTTGGCAGGAGAATTAGGAGGAGAGGGAAAAATTATTTTCCTATTTCCTGAACCTTCTTCGTTGGTTTATTTTTAAGGAATTAATGAAAAATCCTTAGCAGGTGGCATTTCACTCTGCTGCTAAAATATAAGAAGTTCTTCTTCTACCCTGACGGCGTTGGCTCCTTTCCTGTGGACACCAGGTCCAGCATGTGAGGGGGCTGAGGTCTCCCCGTGTGAGGACGAGCAGAAGCAGCTCGTGGTGGTACATTGAAAAGAAAAGTTAGGAACCTTACACTGCTCGGGGGATTAGTGCCTCACCGTGGTGCAAATGCAATGAAGTGAACACGGGAGTGGACCTGCCCCAGCTGGCAAGGCACTTCATCCCTGCATGGAGTATTTGATTTGCTTAATCTGAGCAAAGACACCAGATATCTGATTTAGACTTCCTGGGTGAAACCCTTCATGTTTTTTTGCTCAGAGGTTTGTGGCATGGGAAGCTGGAGGAACATTAGATTAGGTACAGTGCCGGTACACCTCATCTATCACGGGCCAGTAAACGCTGCCCAGCTGATTTCTGCCTGGAACCTCGTAACTTCTGCTTTGCCAAAGCCCATCTTCTGGGAAGAAACACATCCTGCCTTGCTCTGAAGACCACAAGAGAGAGAAAATCCAATTCTCCCCTTCGTAACGTGTTAATCAGCTTCGTCACTCGGAGCGCACGCTTTGTTCCTGGTGCAGTTCAGCTGACGTGCAAACAGCCACGAGGTCTTGTGAGCTAACGGGATTTGGCTCTGGGCTCGGGGGGACCAGCCCTCCGTTGCTGCGTTCTCACTTTCCTGAAACTGTTTCCAGTATTTCAGCATCCCAAGCATGTGCTTCTCTTCTGTGCCACCCCAAAATGTTTGCAGACTTGATGACAATCCGATGGCTTCTCTGGGAGCTCATTATCTGCTCGTCAGTTAGTTTTGTTCAGAGGTACAACCTGGTTCTTGGTCCCGGTGTAAATGGATCTCTAAAATTTTTTATTTTTATTTTTTTTTTTTCTGTGTCATGTCAGCATATTAAAGTCTGCAAGATCTGGAGCACTTCTTTATCATTATTTATGGCTGCTTATTATTTAACCTAAAACCGCCATCTGGATGCTGATAATGCTCTCGCTTGTCGATTCCAAAGCAAACTTGATGCTTATTTGCTATCTCAACCTGAGATTGTGAAACATAAGAATAAAATGGGAGCAATTTATTTTCCAGATCAAATTTTCTCTCAGCAGGATTAAAACTGCCACAGCAGTAAAGAGTTTACAAACTCACTAAAGAACTGTAATAACTTCCCTTCTGACTGCCGGGTCAAGGAAAGGTAATACATGTTTCCAATCAGCTTTGAATTGAACTCAAATTGTAGGTTTTATTTCACTTTAATCCATATGTGAGTTCACGTTAAAGGTAAGAGAAATCACAGGACTGCAAGCATGGAGTCGAGTTAATTAAATTCTGCAGCTCCTTCTGGAGGAAGCCCTGCCTCTGTGCGTGCAGGAAGGTTTCAGGGTGTTCCTGAGGGCAACGGGAACCGTGAGATCACCCGTCAGGACAGCAGCACCTGGAGTTATGGTGCCCGAGTGAAGTGCATTGAGAGAAACATTGCAACATTGGGAAGATATTCCTATTGTTATTGCTGAGCTATCCACAAAAAAGAAGCTTCCTCCTCTGCCTTTCTCCCCCCTGCTCCAATAAAAAAACAAACAAACAAAAAACAATAAAGAGGATCTTTGTCTGAGACAGCAAACACTGCTTTGAGAAGTGATGAACTCTTACTAATATTAGACCTCCTTCTCAGTTTCCCACTTATTGTGGGATTTATTTATTTGTTTATTTATTTATTTATTTTTCTGTCCAATCTTGTTTAAATGTGCTCTGGAAAAGATCTATGAAGTAGGAGAGACTCTTCCCATGCTAAACACTAAATCTGTATTTCGCTGCCTTGCAGAAATGGGACCAGGGCTCTGGCCCCTTTGCAGAACCAGGAGCACTAAGCCCTTCCTTAACCTCTGGCAGGTCTCGTCCCTGCAGCCCCTGCCTGCCTGCACCTGAGAGGAGATTCTTCTTGAAACAATGTTTATTTAATTATTTTATTTTATTTTATTTTATTTTATTTTATTTTATTTTATTTTATTTTATTTTATTTTATTTTATTTTCCCACAGCCAAGACAGTCCTGGAGCATCTCCAGTATTTCAAGCAGCATTTGGTGCAACTCAAAATGAAGGTTTGCAGCTCACCCAAGACCTGCATGTCACCGGCTGAGGGCCATGATCAGTGTCCCAGTGGGTGACACCAAGAGCTGGCTGATGTGTTCTGGGACCAGAGCTGGCTGCTTACAGCAGGGAGGGCGACGCACCTTGACTTCTGCACGTGGGCATCCAGGGAAACAACTTTTTTCTTCCCACACGGAGCTGGCAGTGAAAGGAGTTTCTGTCTAAAAATGAGTAGCGTTCCAGAATGAATTACATGCGGAGTGTGAGATTCTGAAAAAAGAAGCCTTCCTCACTGAAAGGTGACATTTCAAAAATCCAGATTTTGAAGTAACGCTCACTACATTCATTTGGCTCATGCAATAAAATAAAAGCCTCCCTCAAACATCTCTTGCTCCCAGGCTTCCCACAGAATACCTGAGAGATTCTGAGGCACTCACGCATCCCGTGCCAGATTCAGCATCTCCTAAAATGTTTCTTGGTGGCTTTACCAGGCCTTGGATGGGGCTCAGAAAGATTACGATGGGCAGCCTTTGGCCCCTGGTGCTTCTGTGTGGGCCTGGAGGTTCTCCTCCTGCAAAACCTGAGCTGCTCCAAGGAGGAATGTTCAGACCGAGAAGAGCTGAGCTCATGCCAATGAGTCAGAACCATGCTAACAGCAAATTGCCATTCCCCTCAATTCCCCTGCACTCATGCTTGCAAGAGTGCTTGAAAGTTATTTGTCCTCAAGGCCACGGATACGTGAAGAGGCTTTTTTCGAAGATATGCCTAGCAGCCTTTCCGCGTTTCTCATCTTGTCCACTTAATTTCCCCTCTACACCGAAATGTCCTTGGCTGTTCCGGGGTTCTGTTCCCTCAAGTTCTTCTTCCCTGGCAAACTCGGATGCTCGAGTGCTCTGTCCTCAGCGTTTAGAGGTGATTTCAAAGTGGTTCGCCACAATTCTCCTTTTTATATAAACACTTCAAAATTACTTCAGCGAACTGAAATACTCGCGCATCAGCAAAACAGGCTCTGATGGTGATCTTGCGCTCCGTGCACCCAAGTGCTTGGACTCGGAGGGTGTATTTTTACATTACTTCTATATACCTTTATGTAACAAGCTTTCCTCTCTCAGTAATTTTCTGCCTGTAAATTCAGGCTTTTCTTTTAGCACACTCTTCGGATGTGAACACAGTCCTCTGTTTTCTCTGTTAACATGCAAGTGTGTTAAAGCAACAGCCCTGTTCTTCGCCTGGAATTAGTCTGGTGAGGTTTTATGTTGGTTTGTTCTGCAGAATTTTCCGCTTATTGAAACAAAGCTAATTAACTCTCGCTCGCCCAGCTGGTAGCCACTCACATAGTGTGTTGTTTTCTGTTTGAGTTTTGTAAGTTTGTTTGTTTGTTTTAATATAATTCTCCTCTGTTTTGAGCTGCACTGATCCATCAGCCCCTTCCAGGTTTGAGGCAAGGAGATTTCTTCAGAAAACACCCATGCCTTCATCTGCCACACTCGGGGCCTTCCACCTGATTGCAACCACAGCTTCTTCTCTTACATCGACGGCTTTCCTCGTCCTATTCCTGAGGTCAGACTCCAGGAGAAGGTTAATTTCACAAGGTTCAGGGCGAGTAGGCTGACTCCATCCCTGCAGCCTGAATCTGTGTGTGCTCTCGCCACGAACAGATCATTAACTTCGCAATGAGCAACGTCTTGAAATACTTCAGCTCTCCGGTCAGGGTGATAGCAGCTCATTATAACAGTGTCTGAGCCCTCTGCATGTTCAGAGGGGCTTTGGGGATCACGGCCATTTCTTCTTTATGCTCCATCAGGACGAGGAAGGAAATGGAGCCTGGCTGATGTTTTATGGCCCTGTGCGGAACGTGGGGTGACTGCACCTGTGAAGACACCCCTGTCCTGTGGCCGAGTGAGCCACACTGCGTTACCCAAACCTCAGGGCAGCCTGAGTCAACCTGCAAAGAGATTTCCTTCCTGGGAGCTGCACTGGGGAGATAAGCCCAGCATATACCAATAAGAGCTATCTGATACTCTCCAACAAACTGAGATTTAAATTAAAAGTAGCAAAATCCATCCTTTTACTTCCTTCTTCCCCACCATTTGTGCAGCCCCCCGCAGCTCGGGGCAGGGGAACGGGGTGGCACCTGAGCCACTGCTCCTGAACTCATCACATCAGTCTCCCCATCCAGGAAAACTGCCTAAACGGCTGACAGAAGTCCTCTTTATGAGCTGATTATAAGTATTCATCGTTACCCTGGGCTCAATATGTCCACATTTTTGGCACACGGTTGATCCAGATTGGACCTGAGTTTTATAGCTGAGCGCGAGGTGCCGGTGCCTGCGGTGCTCCTGGGCTGCTGTTGGAAGGAGGATGCTTTCTGCCATCACTCATCCACGTCCGTGCACGCAGGGGCTTATCCCTCTTACTGGTTATGAGCAGCAGGCAGATAGAGGCATTAGAGGACATTTGCTGGGGTTCCTGCAGGGAAAATCTAAGAGGGTGCCTGAGGAGATAAACTTGGCCTTTGGTCCTTCTCTGAGACAGCACGTGTAGGATGACATTATCTACCTCCTGTCCGCAGAGCATGAATTATTTGGGACAGGGCAGGGTTGTGTTGGACACAGCTCCCTGCTGCTGTGCTCAGGGAGGTGACAGTGGTCTTTGTCCCCAAGGGCAGGCGTTGGTTTCCACAGGCTCCCCCAGCCCAATTTCATACCAGCAGCCCCTTAGCAGAGCTCTGGGACCAGCGCTGGCTGCCAGCATGTTTCTGGGGGGAAATTCCAGATCTGGACGGAGCTGGTGAAGCCTTAACCATTTTGTGAGCTGGGGGGTAGAGAGAGGGAAGGGGAGAGGCCGAGGCAGCGCCTCCTCCTCCCAGCGAGGGGCTTGAGCATCAGCTGAAATTCGTAATGACCTGGGGAGTATCTGGTGGGGGCTCCTCGCCGCAGCCCCCTCGTTCTGAAACCTGCTTCCTCTCATTTGGCCCACCAGACACCAGATTTATTAAACTCGCAGGCGAGCTGCAGGAACCATCTGTTTTCCAGGGACTTCAGGGATGAGTGGAGCAGGGAGGAGAAGGTGGCTTAAGGGCTAATTGAAGGTCTTGCGAGTACGTCTGGTTTTCTTTGAGGGAAGAGTGGTTTAGGCAGGCTCTTTGTCTACAGCTAGCGATTATAAGCGACGTGGTATATTTTAATGCATCGCTGGGTGGCCGGATGACATGGTGAGGCCTGACAAGGCTTATTTCACAGCTGACATAAAGATGTAGTGCCGCTCCTGCAGCGCGGCTCTGTCAGGAACAAGGGGGAGACGAACGGCCAGGAGCAGCCGAGCACAAGGCTTGGCTGGGCACCAGGGAGCTCGCCTCGAGTTGGACTTTTGCCGTGAGTGGGACTTCTTCCAGCTTCAGCTCCCCTCCCCGATCCCAGGCTGACACGTGGTTGGAAGGTAGGAGGGCAAAAGCAACCTAGAAGCAAAAAACAAGACACCAGGCTCAGTTGGAAAGGCTGTAAGAGGCAGAGGGAACCTAGGATGCAAAACAGGATGGCTTCGGAGGGTTAAAGCCCTTTTTCTTCTCTCTGGTCTGCAGCCCCCGAAAACAACAGAGGAGCAGAATCAGAGCTGTGCTTTGCTGCTTGATGAGATTATTGCCTTATGGAAGGCTGGAAACATAAATTGTATTAATTTTCATTTCATTGTGTCTGAAACGACTTGAAATACGGTTTTGTAACCAAGCAAGCTCATTCTTAACTCTCCCTGCTACACATTCAGGAAGAATTTATAGGCAGTGGCAGAAGTGTTCATAACCTTGCCTATTGCTTGTGCTGTAGCCTCTCTCTTGAAAGACTCGCACTTCCTAATGCTCATCCCCAGCGCTGTAAATCAGGAACGGGGGGGAGAGCACACTCACCCCCTCCTGCGCTGGCCATGATATTCTGGGCATGTTTCTTTTTATGTCCAGGGCATTCCTAGGAAGAAGTGGCCATCCCAAATCTTATCCCAAGCTCCCATCTAGGGACGTGAAACATAGCAGACAAGTTAATCAAAGGAGATCACAGGTCATGAAGGAAAACTTGGGACAAGTGAGAAGAGGAAGGGATCCAGCCCAGGAGGGGAATGCCAAAGCTGCGCTTCTCATCGTTTTACCTGCTTGCTCTGGGCAGAGAAAGAGTGATGCTGCTCCCAGGGAAACTGGAGCAGCTCGACTGCAGTCTGCTCCTTCCAGATTTACCTTGATGAATTTGAGAGCAGAAACTGGCCTGAAGTACGCATAAAAATTTATTAAGGCTCTGGGACAGATTGTGCTTTGAGTGAGTATGTGGTGGGGGAGGGAGCAGGAATTTCCCTCTTCCTTCCCACAGGAAAGTGCTATAGTCTCTGGCATTAAAAAATACAGGACTTAGTGCTTATATTTGCCCAAAATGACATCACTGAACGGCTCAGGGAAGGTCAGTTTGAGAGGGCTGGAAAAGGGAGGAGGCAGTGTTCAGCCTCCCTTCCCCAGTCACGTCTTCTGAATGCCCTGGCAGCACTGGCATCCTGTGCAGCAGCTCCCCGAAAGGTGCAGAGCCTCCACCTCCAGCCACAGGGGTGTTAAATCTCTTCTAGGTAAACGGCAAAACCACAGGTTTTCCTATTTTAACATATTTCGGTTCTTCCAGGATGTGATCCTGCCTCAGCCACAAGCACGTTTCTTCTGACTTGTCAGGCCCTTGGTCTCCTTTGCCAGGAGGACAATAAAAACTCCTGGTCCTCCATCCCTATCCAGCAGGGCTAAGTGGGAGAATGCTGCTTTCACGAAGACGTAGAAAAAATGCTAAGCGTGATATTGAAATAATATATAAAGATGAGAAAATGACAGAGGCGATGAACAATTCCCCTGGCATCACAGAGTTCTCCCTTTTGGCTGATCCTGACTTGCACCAAGGTCCCCAGCACTGAATGCAGTGGCTCTGCTGGTGCTCCTCATTCCTGGGGATGCTGCTGGCTTCCCTGAGCCTTCCCCTGGCAGAGGAGATCAGTCCCGAGGAGGAGGCAGGGCAGGAAGAATTCAGGCAGTGATGCAGGGATGACTACCGGGTGACTACGGCTCCGCTCCGCTTCTCCCTGCAATGGGTTTGAAAGCCCTGAGCTGTAAGATTGCAAGAAAACATCATGTGTCCATAGAGGAAAGCCACCTGATTTCACCCGGGGGGGCCTGCACACACTGCCTGTTGCTGGGGCGCGCTGCCTGGCTCAGGATAGCGACAGCGCTAGCTTTGCTTCGAGATTTAACATCTCCTGTACGGTGTTGATTTACTTCCCGAGGAGTAAGTAACATAACACATGCTATTCTCCTATTTCATGGTAATCCTCGCCCTTTGTTGTCAGAATACAAGGCAAAGGTGCACATTTTTCAACGAATTGTTTGAATTACTTTCCTCATCCTGATTACTTTTCTTCACTTTTTCCTTCATCAACAATCCTTGGGGTATTAACCTCGTATTTATGCTCACATTAACCAGGGTCAGCATCAGAAAATGTTCTTGCGCTTGCTGTTGCTCGGCCACCTGGAGAAACAGAGAAAGGAGACAGTACCAGACATACTCTAATTTCTAACATGTGTTTCCTGCCAGTCCTGGCCTCAGCAGCTCAACCACATAAGTCACTGCGGGAATAATTGCCATTTGAATGCAGCCTTGGGATGTGCAGGAGGCTGAGAAAGCTCTGCTGTGTAGTCGGTGTCCTGGTGAACATGAGCAGGCTGAGAGGGAGAAAGAAATGAGCCTTGGTACACACAGACCAAACGTGGATGATGCTCAGATTCCTAGGTTGGCTTCCTCTGGAATATTTACATTAAGATTATGCAATAATAAGTGGAAACAGATGTAAATTATGACAAATATTTATATTTATTATAAAAACACCCTCTGAATATTAGAGGAAAAGCCTGTGAGGCTGGGCTTCCTGCTGGCCATGCTGTTTCCAAGATCATCCAGCGTCAGAAGTGCTTTGGGCTGCATTCAGGCTTTCCTCTGTGTGGAAGGGACACATGGGGTAGGCTGTGGCATGTCCATGCCCATGGATTTGGGGGCCAAAAGACTTGTTCAGCCCAAGGGATGATGGCACCTGACCCACAGTAGCAGGCATACAGAGGCCAGAGGTTTGGTGGCATGAAAGAAATGCTGTCAAACCATGAGATAAATATGCAGCTATTTATTTAGCCTTTGTCTGCAAGTGGATAAATGGTATCTCATCTGAGCAATCTATAATTTTCATCACCATCTGTAATCATCTAAATGCCTCGATGGAGTGGGATTTTTCCAAAGTGTTTTGCTCTGGCCCAACTTTTGCCCTCGCTGGAGCAGAAGGGAGTTTTAGGGTTGACCTCGGTGCGAACAGAGCTCGGGTTTGGAGAACCCAGCAGCCTCCTGTGACAACTGGGTCACGGCGGGTGGTGGAAGCTCTTTGCTGCGTGCTGAGGGCAGGGATTGAGGATGTGCCCGGTTCTCAACTCATTGGAAGTCCTGATGACCTCAGAGCTGAAGCTGGCCAGAAACACCACTCACGGAGGACCAATACTTCTCGTTATTGGGGAAAGGATAACACTGCAGACGCTTCCCTGCTGTTTGGAAATGAAGGCAGCCTGGGTCGAGCAGCCCTGAGCCTGAATTATGAAGTGAGCTTACTGCGCTCGTGTCTCTGCCTGTGCCTGCCCTCTCCCACCTCTCCTGCCTGCCTGCACCTTCTGAACCTAATCATCAATTTGTCCAAATTGGGCAAACAGCAGGAGGGAGCTCAGGATTAAATTCTTAAAAGTGTAACAAAATAGAAGCGATGTACGTTTGTCCTGGTTGAGAACTGTTACGGACCGGCTTATGCAGAAGACACTCCGAATCCCCCACGTGTGGCAGCTGCTCTGAACAGCCCAGCCCTGGAAAAGAGCACTCTTGCTTGACCTTTAAAATCAAAACCAAGAAAAAGTATGGAGAGACCCAGGCTTTATTAATTTTGCTGTTCACAGCATAAATAGCCGTGTTAAAACTCACAAAGAGGTTAATATTCTCATTTCTGCTGCTTCTTTTTTTTTTTTTTTTTCTTTGCTGGGCCAGGTTTTTCGCAGTGGGAACCTGGTTTCTTTTAAAAGTCCTGCCAGGGCAAGGGGCCACAGTGCCAGGAAACTTTCCTGCTGCCTTTCCATGGGGCGCACCCCACGCAGGAGCGAGCTGGGCGGCAGCTCTTGGAAACTCGCTGCGCTCACCAGGAAAAGCCAGCGCAGGGACCCAGCCTGGCCAGGTTTCCATTACGCTATTTGTTACATCTTCTCTTATTTCAGCACATGTGAAACCTTTTTTTCCAGAGGTAAAAGGATCCTGTTGGAAATGCGGTGTTGGAGGGAAGTCCTTCCCCACGCAGCCCCTCTCCCCAGCCCCCGAGCAGCGGGGACCATGAATCAGTTCTGACTCCATTTCTTCCATGCGGTAATTCCTACAGAAGTGACCCTGCTGTAAGCTGCCTCTCTCGCTTTTGGCGTTTCAATCCTCCTTGCCTCACTGCAGGGATGATGAGGCCATTTTATGGCTTTTCGTTTTCCTGATGTGAGCTCTGGCTGGTGCTGCTCGAGCAGCTTTCCCCAGGCAGCGGAGGGCTGCTTGGGCTGTGCTGTGCAGCTGCCACAGCACTTGGCCCTCCCTTCCTCAGGGGACACATGCTCAGATGATGGCAGGAACAAGGGACAACACTGGGAGGGGACCCCCGATCTGCCAGGTTCACTCATTCTTTCCATCCCCTTGCTGTGCTTGCCCAGCCAAATTTTCTTCCCGTTACAAGAACTGGGAGCCACAGCCACAGGAGGGTCCTTCCCCATTCCTGTTTTAAAACCCTCCTGAGGTGCAGGCATGGACAAGCACTGGCCATGGGGACTTTCTAGCTGTGTCCCCAAACCTGCGTGTCCCCACTCTGCCCGTTGCCGTCAGTTGCCCCTGTCCATGTGTCTGTCTGTCCAGGGAAGGAGCCCGTCGCACTTGGCTGACTCTCCTTTAACCTGGTGACCAGGGCTTGCTGCACACCGAGACCCTCGGCGATTTGTTAACAACTGTCAGAGTTATTCTTTATGGGCCACCGAGCAGGCTTTCCCATGTTGGGTCAGTTCTTTATTAGCGCGGTTTAATACAACCTGGTTTTGTCAGCCTGAAACCAGCTTTGCTTTCATCAGCAACAAACCCACGGCTCTGGCTGCTACTGTGATAGCTGCAAACGGGGCTGAACTGGGCAAGGATGGCACGGGGGTGGCTGGGCAAAACCAACAGCATTAAATGTGCTCCAAAGTCTTTCCCTTTTCACCTGCAGGGCCATTAACAAACAGCCTGGACCACAGCCCTCCTGCTGGGGACTGGGTGCATCTTTTCAAGATGTGTTCGAACCTACAGTTATTCTTTTATGTCCCAACATCTGCCTGCGATATGGAAACATCATTTATTTTATATATATATATATATTTATATATAATTTCTCAGCGTTTACCCAGCAGCAGATTTCCACTGCTGCAAATCCAACAAACAGATTCCCACTGTAGCCTTTCAGCTACAGAGGAGGTGGGAGAGGAATGCTTCTTTCTCTAAAAATAAATGCTCGGGGAGGCTGGTTATCAAGAGCCTTTTGCCTTTCATTGACGGCTCAAAAAGCTGCGCCATCAGCTGTGGGATGCTGCATCCCCAGAAGGATCATGCATCTCCTGCCCTCTGTGGTCCCCGGTGCTATGGAAGGGCTCAGCAGGTCACATTTTTGGGGTGAAAAGAGGCACGAGACTGTAACCCTGTGTTTTTCTGCTGCAGTTTGGTGCACGTTTGAGAGATCAGCAGTGCTGAAGTGATGACACAAAGCTGGCAGCTACAACATGCTCGCTCCCGAGGACCCCGGACCTCGGCGCAAGCTGTCTGTGCAACGGGGGGATTTTCCTTTCATTTTTACTGTAACTACATTCTATGCTCCATAAACTATATTGTTTTCATTTAATTCTGGGAACGTAATGAATTTCTGTGGGCTTGTTTCCTGTTCAGTGTAATATCTTTGCTAGATGTGAGGTTTATTTCACAAGCTAGTTATAAATTTACTCAAACTTCCAATTGTTTCATCTTGGGAGCAATCAATAAAAAGAAACATGAGGGAGATTTTAGACCCTTCACATCCACTGAAATTCAGAGATATAAATCCATCGTCTGACTTTTTTATTTTTATTTTTTTTCCTGAGTGCTGAGTAATGCTGGAAAAATGTTAAACCTCACGCTAGTACCTCGCTGTGCCTATGTAATGGCTGAAGGATGAAATTCTTGCTTTTTTACCCCCAAAAGAACATTCTGCACAAAAAATCATGTTGAGTGTTGTGAAGAGGCAATGAGAAAGTGCCAGAACTGGAGGGGGCCTTGGCGTCAGGGAGCCTGGGGTGGCAGCAGGGGGGCAGCGGCGCTGGGAGCTGCAGTCAGGGGCAGCACACTGCTGGAGAAGGAGCCGCCGTGAGGGCGAATCATGGCAGAGGGAAACCAGTAGGAACCACCAGATTGCTTGAAAATGTGACGTTTTGTGCAAATACCTCATCCGAGCACATCAGCAGATTGGGAGGCAGCCAGTTTTCAGGGTGACAATGGCTCTTTGCATTTTGCCTGGTGCTTTTTAGAAAATATCTGCATTGTCGGAAAGGATCTGCTGTTCCCCGTGCAGCTCTACCTTCATTTCGTGCCCTTACGTCAGCCCAACCTCCTTTGCGTCATCACGGCATCAAATGGGTGATATTTTTTCCTCAGTTTCCTGAGGACTTGATGAAGGCCAGGGGATAAAAGCAAACCTCTCTGTACCTAATCTGTAGCCGGCCCTTCTGTGCCTCCTAGCTGAAATACTCAGATTAAAGCTAACATCTGGCTATCAGCAAATAGATTTAGAGCAGCAGATATACATTTCATTTTCTAGATTTATCCCCTTTATGTTTTTTGGCCAATAGCGAGGACCCTGAGAGCTGCCGAGCGCTCTTTTGAAAAGCCAGCCAAAAAAAAATGCTGAATTCTCTTCTCACTCGTGCAGGCCCATCGGGGGCTGATAGTGGTGTCAGCCCGGCAGAAGGGGAAGGGAAGCTGGGCTCCACAGGTCCCCTGGGATGCTCGCAGACCCCAGCCTCACACCCAGCCTGGGCCTGCTGCGGGACCACCAGCTTCAGCCCGAGGGGGTGCAAAAATGCCATAACCCAGCCCTGCGCCCCTTTCCCGGCCGCATTTCCTTTGTCTTCTCCTGGGTATTACGCTACTAAAGTTCTTAGCCCTTTTATAAACACGAGTGTTTGTGTGTGCGTGTGTGAGCGAGGCCGAGGTGCGTGCCCTGCGGATAAAGGCAGGCATTGAGGGCAGGAGCTCAGGCCGGGTGTCGGCGCAGCCCCACGAAGCCACCTGCAAGCCTCGGACAGGCCGCACATAGGCCCCTGTTGTGCTCTGAGCCAGCTGATCCCCACTTTTTTTTTCCATTTCCATGCCACTTTTCCCACTGCATTGCACAGAGCCGCTAATAAACAAGAATTACATTGTGCCTGGGCTGGATTTTTTTTTTCCCTTGAAGGCAGACCCCAGCTAGCTTGTGCCTTTTTTTTTTTTTTTTTTTTTTTTTTTATTATTTTTTTATTAAATTTTTTATTGTTGACTTTGAGAACTTGTCTTCCATTTTTCTTTATTTCCTATTTGCACAGAATCACAGGACCTGCTCATGAGGCAAGCGGTAATACTGGCTAATACTGGCTCATGAGGCAGCAACAAAATCTTGCGAGGTCCCTGCTCCCCCTCTCTCGAGAGGCTGTGAGGATTGTACAAGTACTCTTCATCCGTTCCTGTGCAGACTGAGCTAAATTCACATGAGCCATTATCAGAGCAGGGAACTCTGTGGGCGATGAATTAATTTGCAGGAGCTAATTCTGCATCCAGGTGTGTTGTCAGCCATGTGATGGTTTCATAATAAACCAGCTCCTGCCACTGGATTGAGGCATAATGTAGGATATGTTGTTGTTAATTAAAAGTAGCTTTTTGTTATGTCCCTACACAGCAAATGAACCAATTTATACTGATTTTATACATTTCTGCAGCTCACTGATCAGCTCCTTTAAACCCCTCAGCCCAGACACGTAGGGATGGGGCAGCAATCTGGGGCAGGAGCTGCAGAAGTTGGATCAGATTTGGCTGTTTGTGGGCTGGGCTCTATAAAATTTCCCAATGCAGTTACATCAACACCCTTAGGTGGCTTGGCAGAAACACAGAAACAAAAGGCAGGGATCTTATGACCCTGCAATTAGCAGTGGCTGTTGACATCTTCAAACCACGTTTCCTACACCCTGCTTGGGAAGGGATGAGGGGCATCAGCACTAAGTGACAAAGAGCATCAGCACTAAAAGATAAGGGACATCAGCTCAGAGGGATGAGGGACATCAGCACAAAGGGACAAGTGCTGCTCGTGTGTGAAAAGCGTGGCGTGAGGATTTACACGTCTTCTCCAGACAGCTGTGGAGCAGCTTGGCCTCTGAAATGTGGATGTGTAACAACTGCTGAGGGAGCCTGGGTGTGAATGCAGTTGTGGAAGCATTTTATTTTATTTTATTTTATTTTATTTTATTTTATTTTATTTTATTTTATTTTATTTTATTTTATTTTATTTTA
>NC_048905.1:15964440-15968011 GCF_011077185.1 Oxyura jamaicensis | reverse complement strand
TATTTTATTTTATTTTATTTTATTTTATTTTATTTTATTTTATTTTAATTTTTCATGTTTGGAAACATTTGTTATCTTGGGAGGGAAAAACAAAGAAACAAAACCCACCAGCAGGCTCTCTCCTTATTCTGCCTGTGTTTAGAAGATGTCCCAGCACGCAGCTGTCATGGAAACACGGAGGAGCACGAAGCTGGCCGCGAGGTTGCTGACGGGCGGCTGCAGCTCCAGAAATCACCAAACACACGAACAAGTTCCTGATGGTGAATCCTGGTAAACTAAACCCTCGAAGAAGGTTGGAGAAAGATCCAAACCCATCCTTTGTGCTCAGCTCTGCCAAACCAGCCCAACAATGCAGCATGGTTCCCAGGGCTTTGTTCCTCCCAGCGATGGGGAAACAACACAAGGAAGCTTTCTGCCTGGTGGTATTTCTGTGCTTCCATTTCCAGTTCTGCTCAGGACACGTGGGAGGCAAGATATGTGGAGAAATCGCTGTGGGAACAGACTCAGGGCTGGATCAGCTGGTTGGATGGTTCATGGAAATTTGGGCCTGAACACGTTTCCTTATGAGTTTGTTTTCTTGATGAGTGTCCTTCAGGATTTGTGGAGGTTTACATATATCTCTCTATATATTGCCTTCTTAGGGGGGATTCTTGGTAATCTGAATTTCAAATCCCAGCCCACTGCTCTGTAGAAATGCTGGCACTCCGTGCTCCAGAGGAACTGCTGCTCTGCATCACATCTTCCACCCACGGGAGGCTCCTCCATAAGCACTGAGAAGGAATTTGCTCATGGAGAAAGTTCTCCTACAACTGAAAGAACTAGAGGCCAGTTAACACCCACAAGCACACCGATGGACACCGTCCTTTCCCACACGGGGGCCACATCCTCACCTGACTGGCATCAGCAGCAAAATTCTCATTCCCTGGGCATTTCCATCGCCACTTTCATCTCTAATTATTCCTCACCCAATGCGTTAATTTCCCCTTCTTCCTTAGCCTGAACGGCTTTCCCTTGACTCCCCCTTTTTCGTTTTGCATGTTTGTGCCTGATCGGCTTGTGCAAACACCTCTTCTGCTCGCGGTGGGCCAGCCGTAAATCAAGCCTCGGGCGGCCAGCAGGGCAGCTCCGTGCGGCCGCGGCCAGCCCCACTCCCCTCGCCCCCCTGCCTCCATCTCGGCCCGATCCGCAAAGCCGTGATCTTGCCTCGCAAGAATCTGCGGTGACTCATTGCCTCTCGCTGACCTCCTGCCAATAACACGGTTAGCTATAACCAGTTAATTAACTGGAAAGTCTAATTACTTAAAATTCAGCCTTTTCCTGGGATTTTGCTGTTGCAGGAGAATGCCAAATAATAACCGTGCTTTTCAATATACCCTCATTTTATTTTTCTTGGGAAACATACAAGAGTTATGTGTAAATATTTCTTTCTCCAGTGAGCACACTTTATTATCCCTTTTCCTTTAGCTTTCATTAAAAACTGCTCCCACCCCTTCTTTAACTCCAACATATAAATAAATAATGCCTGATTCAAACAACCCCAGCCATAAAAACCTGCTTGAAAAGAATCTCAGGCAACTACCACATCTGGAATAATAGTCAACATATTTTAGAAAGAGACTTCATTTTTCTCACACAGGATACTAAATCACGATGGCTCCATGTGCCAAAAATAACACAGTGGGATATGACTATGGGAGGACGTGAACCTATAATGAGGTTCAATAAAGTACTAATCTTATTGGGTAATGCAATCTGGTTTGCTTTTCTTAAAGAAAAAAAAAAAAAGAGTGTGTGTGTGTGTGAGCGTGTGTGCAGGCGTACATGCTGGTGTGCTTTTAAACAGGATTCTGGTATCTTCTTTCAGTCCCTCTTTGCTGTTTTGCAATGCAGATAAATACTTCTAATCTCATTAGTTTTGTCCCAGATTAGCCTCTTTCCAGGAAGGACAACAGATTCCACCTGCCCCACCGTTTCAATCTAGGAAAATGTAACGAGACCATCTACTCTGCAGGAGGACAAGTTTTAGGATTTATGGAACATCTCCAGGGATTATCAGTGGTGCAACACAGTTTCTTCATGTTTGACGCAATCCCTTTTGCTCCAGCTCATCCCTGGTTAGAAAAGGAACCACTAATAAGAGGGTGATGTATTAAAGTCACTCATGAACTTGGGGAAAGAAAAGACGAGTCCCTTTTTGCTGTGTACGGTGTGGTGGAGTTGAAAAGTGACAACAGGAATGAGAAATATGGAACAAAATTAAGCAAAGAGCAATTCCAAGTTACAGAAAACTAATCGGATGCTGAAATCCCACAGTCTGGGTAAGAGCTGCTTAGAGGGACAGGGCAGCAGCCTTATTCTTTTGGCTGTTCTTCCCTCTGAAGTGGAGATGGCTGTTGTGTGCCCACCGAGGGCTACCAGACCTTGTTCCCATTTCTCCTGGAAGCCCATCTCCTTGGCGCTGTCCTCTGCCATCCTATCTGGATCCTGCAGGGTCTGTGACCAGGGAAGGCAGCTCCAAGGTGGCCGTGCAGCAGCCTGGGATGGAGGATCCCACCTTCCTCCTCCTCCCCTTCAGCCTCAGCTCTGATGGAGGGGGGCACTCTGCTCCAGCTGATGTGAAAACAACTAGTCCAGGTCACCCCCCCCCGGCCAGGGGCAAAATGGGAATAAAATCCAAGCCTCTGGAGCTCTGTCTAATGCATTACATTTTTGCCTGCAACATTCTTCCTTCCCTTCTCCGATGTTACCCCTGGGAGGCCGATGTAAATGTTATTCAGCGCAGGGTTTGTTGTGAAACAAGAAGACGCAACAACGGGCGCTTGGGCTGTCCCAGGTGGCTTTTGTCAAGCCCAGCTCGACTTTTCCCCAGACATCTTGATCGCCAGTACAGTGCCAGCCCTTCAGAGCAGCCAATTTACTATGCTGTAAATAAATCTAGCTTCAACCGATATATTTTTTGCCATGTAATCAGTCTGGTTTCATAAAAATTCACCTCTATTGGCATTCATTCACATATGCCTTACAAATGTGCACGCTGTATTGAATCAGATGTGTGGGAAATATATATTTTTTCCATATGGATCTCAATACACTTTAAAAGGCTTTCCCCTGCCCCCCTCTCCCCTCCTCGCCGTCTCTCGAGGGCATATATCATAACAATTGAAATCTGATGAGAAAATGAAAAAATGCTTGGTGTTCATATCTTCCAAGTAGTTTTCCAGAGTCCTGCTGCTGAAAGGGCCATAAATCATTTGCAGCACTCAGATGACGTTGTTACCTGAATCTACAAAACAAAACACGCTGATTTCCTTGCTACTGGGAAGGGGAAAGTGCTGCAGCCACGCAAATTCCTTGGTGTTGTTTATTGTTGGGGTTACATTTAACTGGAGAAGCTGGGTGCACTGGAAGAGCTGGCAGCAAATAAAAAAGGGGGGGGGGATGCAGGAAGGGGGGGAGGGGAAGGGAAGGGGAAGGGGAAAGGGAAAGGAAGGGAAAAAGAAAGGGAAAGGGAGAGGGAGAGGGAGAGGGAAAGGGAAAGGGAAAGGGAAAGGGAAAGGGAAAGGGAAAGGGA
>NC_048905.1:15942587-15964430 GCF_011077185.1 Oxyura jamaicensis | reverse complement strand
AGGGAAAGGGAAAGGGAAAGGGAAAGGGAAAGGGAAAGGGAAAGGGAAAGGGAAAGGGAAAGGGGAGCAGAGTGGCCAGCAAGAGCTGTTTGCAGAGCAGCAGAGCCTCTGAAGTGGCATCACTGACACTTTCCTGCAGGCATCCCTCCTCACACACAGCCTGGTCCACCCCATCCTCAACATAATAGAGCAAATGAAACCAAAAGAAGTACAAGAACGCAATAAACAGGCTTTCACAAATATCCAGCTGAGCTTTTCCAGCAGATTTTGCCTATTAAGTTTAGCCTGTGCTTGAGTTGCAATGGTAAAGAGGGTGATTCAAATGAATTTTAATGAATTTAAAGTTTTTAATCCTGCTATCTAGGAATTTAAGTGGCTCATTCCTTTATGGCAAAAGATATTAAGAAATTTCTTTCCCTAATCATAGCTGAACACCAGGACTTATTGTATCTCTACAAGTAGAGTTTCTTGGATAACGTCATCTTTTCTTTTTTTTTCTTTTTTTTTTTTTTCCTTTTTTTTTTACCTAATTTTATTTTTGAGGTGAAACACCTTGAAAATTAGAAACTCGAAGACCTCTGCAGACAGTAAAAAAACTATGGGTGATGACTGTTACAGAAGTATTGCCCGAATCATTCACTTTGTGGGTGATTATGATGTTCTATTATTTATATATATATATATTATTTTTTTAAGTGCCTTGAAAATGCACATGAGGTTGCCCCGTTCGGGGCTGGAGGAGGAGGAGGGGGAGGAGGAAGAGGAGGAGGAGGAGGAGGAGGAGGAGGAGGAGGAGGAGGAGGCTTTCCCACGCTGCTCCAACTACTCCCGGCTTTCGAGCTCCATCTTCTGGAAGTGAGACAAACCACAGCTCTGTCAGCTCCTGGCCCTCGGTAAGAGCTGGCAACAAAGCCTGTTTTCTTCCCTGGGTGAAATATCTGGCACCAAAAAATCCCTGCCATAAACTTGTCATTAATCTCTATAAAACGCTCTGAGATAAAGAAACCCCATGGCAGGAGGTTGGAACCAGGGGATCTTTAAGGTCCTTTCCAACCTGAGCCATTTGATGCTGTGACAGAGGACAGGGCAGCAGCTGAATGAAACCCAGGCTAAGGTAAGGAGCAGGGTAAGCATTTCAGGGCTAGACCATAGAGAATGGCCATGTTTTATTATTATTTTTATTATTTTTATTTTGTATTTTTTTCAAAGATGAAGTGACATGACCAAGAGGGAAACTGTATTTTCCCTCTCTTTTTTAAGTTGTCCCCCATTCTGCGTGGGGGAGCAGGTGGACATGACCCATACAAGCCCTCTGACCACTGTGTGGCCTTTTGGTTAGAAAAATGAAGAAGAGAAGCAGCTGAGAAAAGCTTTTAGAGCCCAGCTGAGCAGGTCGTGGCGCTGGGACCTGATGCCAGTGATGCTGAGATTGGACCTGCCCGTATGAACCTCTCCAAAGCTGTCAAGCTCTTCTCCAAAAGTGAAAACCTTTCCTACAGCTTTCTGGCTGCTCAGACACTGTACTGAAGGATGGGCCATCCCAGGAACCACCAGCCCAAGCTTTTTGGAGCCATATCCCCAGCACAGCTGGGATGCAGGGTGAGCAGTGACCCCTGCTGCAAAGCAGATACCCACTCCTGCAAAGCAGACTCCTACTCCTCTGCTCGGTTTTGGGTTTATGGCACTGAATTTAGGTACCTGCACACTGGCTCCCCTCGACCACGAGTGCTGCTGCTTCAATGTCACAACAAAGGAGGCCAAGCTCACGTCCCAGGAGCAAGGTTGAAAAGGTTCAGGTCACTCTTTTGTTCTGGGGTGCTTCTTGCTTGCAAATTCTAAGCCGTACAGATCCTTTTAGATCTACTACTTAGTTGTATATGGCCTCTGAGACTCCTCAAGAACCTCTTTCCCCCCCTCAGGCTGCAGTGCTATGCACAACACACCTGCCCTTCTGTCACTGTACTCAGGGTGCTTCAAAAAGAAGAATTTTATTCCTCTTTATAGAGAAAAATCCTTTCCATTTCCCCCTCCAGTTTATCTTTGTGCCAGAGGGTGGTGCTCGATGCATGTCTGCTGAACTTGCTGCTGCTGCTGCTGCGTTTTCAGGCTGGTATGGGGCACAGGGGGCTTGCAGGGCAGCCGAGCCCTGCTCCAGGAGCACCAGCAGCATTTGGGGGACACCAACTGCTTCTGGAGAACTTGATTTTCAACCTCACCTTCCAGCCCACATCAATCAAAACTGAGTGGCAGTCAAAACCAGCAGCACTTCAGAGACTCCAGGCGCAACCCCATTGCTCTCAGGCAGGGAGGTTGATGCTGCCACCCAGTCAGGCTTCCTTTTTATAGGCACTGCAGTAGTTAAGCAGATTATTAACAATTGCTTTATTTAAAAAGTGACTCAAGTAGCACTGTCACTGCCATGCTGCCACTACGTTACCTATATCTTGATCCCCAGGAAGAGCCACGCGGGGGAATTGAAGCATGTGAGCACCGACACTCAGCAGAAAAGCTGCAGAAAGAATTCTGAAATCCCCAGGGATACCCCAAAGATGTGCACGTTGAACTCCCAACTCTTTTAAATGGCTGTGGAAATCTAATCCCGCAGACATTTGGGGAGTCTCGCCTCCTTTTCCCCATCCTCTCCTCTCCACGTATAAATCTCTGTCTCCGTGTTCCTGCTGTGTGACCCGTGTGTGATTTTTTCAGTGCTTGTTTTGGCACTGCGCGGTGTTGGGATGTTTCAGCTCTGCCTGGAAGCCGGAGCAGGACTCCCTCCTTGGAGATGGGTCTAAATGTGAGGGACTTGGCCAAGAACTTCCTGGTAGAAATCGTTATTCTCCAAAGTAGGACTCTCAAGGAACAAGCCAGGAGGCCAATTCGGACATCTGTATGGCTTTTGGCTGTGATCATTGTAAACCATGGGATAGTGACCTGAGCAAACAGCAACGCAAAGCACAGCTGATCTGATTAGTTTCGTTGGCTCTGCCATGGACGTTTTATCTGTACGTTCAACACAGGCTGAAAGACCATTCTTCAAAGCTCTGGGCGTCTCTGGGGAAATCTCCTGTTATTAGTACCCATGGTGATGTCAGTCAAGCCCTAGCTCCTGGGCAAGGAAACCCATACCCCAGCCTCTTCCATAAATGTGGCGAGCAACTTTCTGCAGGATGCTTGCAGCAGATACAAATGTATAGCTGGGAAAACATTCGGCTGCAGCTGGAAGGGACCTCAAAAGCTTCTCCTTACCTCTGTCCTCCCTCAGGGATAGAAGGGATACAAGGAATTGCTTCTTCCTCTCCGAATGACATTCCTAGGCAGGGCTGGGGGGCTTGCAGAGTTGGAGGGAGATGTGTTTTGTTGGTATTAAAGTGCAAGTGTATTTAAACATTAATTCTGGCCATCATGAATAATAAAGTGAGGTAGGGAAGTATGAATATTGCATTTCTTTTCAATGAAAAGAGGTCAGAGTTTGAGTGCAGCAAGCAGTTTTTAACATCTCTTAGCACTGACAGCGTAACCCAACCCCGAGTTACATGGACGGACTACAGCAAAGTTTGGGCTTACATGGGTACAGAGATCGATGGTTAGGCTCTTCAGGCTCATTATGGGATAGTGGTGATTCCATTTAGCATTTCTGGAACTAAAATGTCTTTCCAAATTCCCAGTAGTCCTCTGGCCATGTAATATTTAACATTGGCAACATTTGCAACATTTAAACATTTTCAGCACTCGGGATCTGGAACTGATTTGGGATTATTTTGCTCCCTTGAGCTATCAGGACTGAAAGGGATGACAACAGAAGAGGGACAAGGCTGGGCTTTGTGGGGTGATGCTCACAGGCTGCCTGGTCCTCTCGGGCATGGGCAGGGCCTTCCCGGGTTTGTTTTGTCTTGAAGGAACTTTTCCTGTTTGTTGGTACCAGCTTCGCTTTTCCTTGTCTAGTCTGTCTTCAGCAGCAGTTATTACTAAATATTTGGGCTGGTGCATTTAGCAGCTTGCTGCAGATTTTATTTGAAATGGGATTTGACCTTAAAATTGCTTTTATTTTATTATTATTTTTTTTTTCCACCTAACTCATTCCCACTGCCAGGATGTGGCAGCAAACACTGGTGGCAGCAGTTGTTTTCACAGCAGTTCCCAGCTCCGCTCTCAGTCCTGGTGGAGGAAGAAGATGAGCGAGCAATAAATATATAAATATATAGACTCAAATTTCAGGGCCTTGAGAAGTCACTCGGTTCAAACACAGCTCCAGAACCATGGACCCATCCCCTTTGTGCGCCAGGCAGGTTTGAGTTTGGTGCGGCCCCAGGAAGATCCCATTCTGACGGGTGCCATGACAATAAGCACGTTAATTAAATTAATTAATTTAAAGGGGCAAAGGTTCAGTGGGCGGGTGGTGCTTTTGTATTTCCGAACCAGTTAACTCAGCTCAAATTCAAACCTGACCAAGACAGATCTTCTTTGACTGGCAAAGCCCAGCGCAGTGCAGAGATTTAGTAATGCTCTTTGTATGGCCCAGCCCCAGACGAGCCTCCTCGGCCGGGACGAGGCACGTCCCTAGGTTAACAGAAACCCAATAAGATATCAAATTAGTCGGGGCTCTCTTTTCTTTCTGAAATCATTGGGAGAATTGTGATGCACCAGGGCGCAGGGTGCTATTCTTCCTATCTCTTAGCTCCATTGTGCGGGGGTGAACAAAGCCAAGAGGTGTAATTTAAAGGTGCTGTGACCTCCCATGAGCAGCTCTCCCCATTGTGCCGCCGGTTTTGTTTTCTGTATGTGTTTTTTTTTTTTTTCTTCCTCCGCTGAGATCTACTGATCATAAATATGCATGAATAAAAGAGCCAGGGGAGAGGAGGGCAGGGGGAGGGGGCTCACAACCAGCTTGGGTAAAGTCCTATTCTGAATTTTCCACTCGCAGCTTCCTGACGTCGCATGAAATAAGGGGACCACACGGCCGGATTAGCCCAGCCGGAGTTCCTATTTCCAATTGTGTGAGCAGAACCCTGGCATCATAACAATCATTATAATTATCGCTTGCAGAGGGGGCTTATCATATAACAGCTTCTTTCTATACGGGAGGGAGGGTGACCGAAAGGGGGCTGGGGGAGATAATTCCAACCGCAGGGGTTTGCGTCTTCATTCATCACTTTCCGAACAAGCCAGTGGAAAATTGAGGTCCCCGAGCAATTTACAGATTACGGCTCTCTCCTGGTGCAGGGACACATGCACACGCACACACACACGTAAAACAGGTACATGTCGGGTGACAGGCGGAAAGAAGAAACCAGAAATCTCCCCCCCCCAGCCTTCTTTTTCTGCTCAAAACCCCGGGCAGAAACGGACGTAACCTTCCCTTTTAAGCCTAGCAACTCCAGCCCGGCCGCGCAGCTCCTCCTGGATTAATCTTTCTTTTTTTTGGCTCAGTGAATTGTGGTCAAGGCCATTGTAACGTGAGTGCTGCCGGGGCGCGGATTGGCTGGAGGAGGCTCAGAGAGGCCCCTTTTCACAGGGGACTAATTGCTTTAGACCACCAGTATTTGGGAGCTACAGATGTCTTCCTTAATTTGCCTAGAGAGCACAATCGGCCCCATCTGTTGCATTTTTTTCCCCCCTCTGTCTCTCAAGTCGCCTTCTTCCCCCTGTCTGCAAAGGCCTAAATTGAAAACTCATCAAAAAGTAATACAAGAGCAGTTTGGCTGGGAAGCTGCTGCCGTGGGGCTTTGCCTTTCATAAAGGCCCCCCTGCTACTTTTACACATGGGCTGGAGAGCAGAGAAAGGAGGAGGAGGAAAGCAGAAACAACCTAGGGGAGGCAGGAAAAAAAAAAAAAAAAAAAAAAAAAAAAAAGCTAAAAACTAACTAACAGCCAGATGGGATATTCGGAGGCAGGATAATTTGATGTGTCATGGCTGGAGGAGAACAAGGGGCAGCCCCTTGTTTTCTGTGTGTACACACAACAAAATAGATGACTTCTGCGGAGGGGAAGGGAGAGGAGCCGGGGGCCACCGGGGGGCGATTTCTTGGTGCCGCTGGCAGGGGGGTGGTCGCTGAGGGTTTCTCCTGTGTGCACCTCTGGGTATGGGGGTGATGGAGAGGGAGCAGAAGAAGGGGTAGGGGAGAGGAGATCAGCCTGTGGGGCTGGGATGTTGCCTTGGTAGAGGATGGTACGTAGGACCAGGTCTGGAAATGCTCCTCGGCACCTGCTGGTGCCCAAGAAATCAGAAAAAGGTGTTGTGTCTCCATGCTGGAGCAGTTCTTTGACTCCAGAGCATCACCACAGGGCCCTCCTTGAGCCGGTCCAGGTGAGCAGCACAGCTTCACATCTAGCTTAGCTCTACAGCTCCAGGCTTTGCTTCAGCATGAGCCCTGAAAAATCAATTAAAATATTAATTGGGCAGTTTGTGGGGGAAAAAAAAATGCCTTATCTTTGTTCAAAGCCCCGTCACTGCCCAACCTCAGCACGCACAGGGTGATAAAAAACCCCACAGGGCCTCACGCACAGAGAAATGACATTTGCTCATGGCAGCTGTGGTTGTGGTGGGCATGGTGCTGGGGACACATGTGATGGCACCGGCTTGGCACCTGTGCTTGGTGTGTACAACCTGCAGTGAGTGTATGCTCCCTGCCCCTCTGGGAGGGGGGAAATGTCCCCCGCCAGCCCCAGGGCACAGCCCCGGGGGCTCCTTCCAACAGCACCGGGGCTGGAGCAGCGTGAAGGAACAGCCCGCGAGGACTCATCCAGGGTGTATTTAACACGGAGGGCCTGCAGGGACGGGTGCTGGCACTGTCAGGGAACGTCTTGGTCGTGTGCTGCAGGGGAAGGAAAGGAGAGAACAGACGAGACCACTTCGTTAGTGGGCTCTGCACCGAAACCTGAGCCCGGGTGCCAGCGCCGGGCCGACAGCGCGTGATGGATCAGCCCCATTTCCTGGCTGTCCATCAGGCGGCTCTCCCTGAGCCGCTGGAGGGGTTTTGTTTCGATGTTCACTTGAGGAGAAAAAAAATCCATTCATCTTGGAGGGCCCTCTCCAAACAATGCGGGAGGACTCGCCACAGCGGCTCAGTGCTGCTCCACGGCGAGGATGGGCCCGGGACGGGTGAGCTGTGGGGTTAGGGGTGCTCTGTGGGACAGCTTCCAGCCATTTCCACAACCAGCCCCTGGATTACTCCAGCAGCAGCTTCTTTTTAGCAGTTGTTCCCTAAAAATTAGGGATGCTGGGCTTGCAGCTCTGCCAGTTCAGGTGGGGGCACTGGGTGGGATCCTTTCACTGCTGCACAGTTTGGTGCTCTGCCACTCTGCTGGTGAGAGGGGAAACTCTCCCACCTGGGGAGCTCTGAACAGTTACCGACCCCCGAGGTGCTGAACGAGGTCCTGAGCCACTTCTGCTGCTGGGGTATTTCTGAAGAAACGCCCACCCTAAAAAGATCTATTGCTGCCCTCACTCATTTGCTTATGACTTTTTTCTTTGCTTAGTGTTTTCTACTTTTCCCGTTAAAAGCCATACAACTATTACTTCTGGAATAGGAAAAAAATAAAAAGCAAAAAAAGAAAAACGTCAGTGTATCAAACTCCCTGGTGACCTGCTCAGACAGAAACCCCACAAGCCCCTCTCTGTGCCGGTGGCTTCCCAGGGCAGCCTGTCCTTGGGGACAAGGTGTCAATGGCTTCCTTCAATAAGTCACTGGATAGCCCTCGGCGGGCGCAGGCTTCCTGCAGGCCTCTGTCTCGCTACTCAAAAACTGGATACTCTGTTGTGACATTTATTTTTCCGCTGGTGGACTTGAGAAAAGAAAATGTCTGCGTGCCGGCAGCGCAGGGCGGCAGGTGAGAGGAGGGAGGGCCGGGGCAGTGGGTGCCCACCTCCTCTGTGGGTTTTCTGTAGGGTTTAAAGTAAAGATCAACATCTGGGAACTTGTGGAGGAATATGGCAAAAAAGGCAGCTGTAGTTCTTGTTATTGAGGGAGCCCCCAAACTGTTGAAGGGCCGCTGGAAAAGCCATTGAGCTTTTGTCTAATAACTCCAGTGATAATAATTAGCTCGGCAAAGGCAGATTTTAAAGGGCTTTAAGATTCTTGTTCTGTGGTTTGAAAGAATAAAAAACAACCAGAGGCTCCTCTCATCCAAACATCAGTGTGAATCCCGCAAAATCCCATTATTCCCCCTTTAGATCAGCTGTTTGACCAGCTCAGCCTTCTCCCTCCCCAGGGCAACAACTTTCCCCCTTTGTGTGTTTTCCCTCCCCGAGAGCCTCGCGGTGCCACGGAGCCTGGGTGTCACCGCAGGAGCCTGGGACCTGCCCCCTGAGCCCTCACAGGTGCCAGCAAATGGAGGAGGAGAGGAAGAGAGATGTTTGTTGGAGCACCCACATCCACCAGACTGTTTTTCTGAATTTAAAAAGAAAGATTTTGCTGTACTTCAAAGCCTGGTGAGGCTCCCAGGCTTTGCTTGCAAGGTGCTGGTGAAGCTTCAGCACCTGAGGGCTGGAGGCAGAGCCCAACGTGATGCTCACATCTTCTAGCAGGAGGTAGGAGCAAAATCCTCATAAAGGTGGTGTTTGCAGTGAGCCAGCCTCACAGGAGTGGAGGAATTGATGCTGATATCAGCTCGGATCTGTCGATCAGAGCCCCTGCTGTGCCATGCTACTGCCAGAGACCTTCCGCACGTCCCCTCTGCAGGCTCGGTGACATCTCGAGCAGCTGGCCGGCAGCTCAGGCTTGTGCTCACCAGATTCAACAGCTTTTGGGGACGTGGAGCTACTGGGAACATCCCATCTGGATGCAGTTACAGACAAGGGCTGCTCTTTTTGTATTCCCAGGGGACACCAGGGAACCTTTCTCAGAAAAACTCCATAAGTTTGCAAAGATCCACAGCCACCCAAAGTCCCTTCAGCACAGCCACGTTCTAAGGAGTATTTCAGCAAGATTTGACATAAAAAAAAAAAAAAATGGGTGAGAATAATAGAGGCAAAGCAGGTGGTGAGGCTTGACAATGTGGTGTCTGATGGTCTTACCCCAAGGGCCATGGTGCTGGGAGAGCCTTTCTGGGCTGCGAGCTGGAGTCCCGGGTCCCCCCAGCTCTGCACAGCCCCACCAAGCTGTGGTCTTGCCTGGCCAGGAGCTTCCCAGGTTTAGCAGCCCTGTGAGGAGCAGCGGGGTGGGGTGGGGAAATGAGCCCCTCAATGAGGGAACAGGGGGCTTCTGGCAGCAGCGCCACAAGAAGCAGCGAGCTCAGATGCAAACAAACCCCATTCTCTGTCTTGAGGGGACAAGAAGTGACACCACATGGAAAGCAAGTTGTGTGAATAAAATATATTAATAAACTGCTTTGGAGTCTAATAAGCTTTTTATTTTTATTTTTTAAAGGCAAATAATAAATAATAAGGGAGTCTAATAAATTGTAGTTTTTTCTTTTTTCTTTCTTCTTTCTTCTTCTTTTTTTTTTTTTTTTTTTTTAATGGCAATTTTGAAGCGGCTGGAGCAGAGATCAGGAGTTCAGCCTCTTTCCTTGTTCTGTTTGTGGTATATTTATCTTCATGAAGAGAATGGGAGCAGGGGGATTTATTTTTCTGAATGAATGTCTCTAAGCCCCCCGTACCTCCAGGGCTTAGAGCGGGGTTGGATCCAATGACAGGAGAGTCAACATTATAAGCCCTTAGAGAGGGGCTGAGTGCCTTGTAGATAGTCTCAAGTGGATGCGCTTTCAGCGTGCCGCTACCCGGCTTACATTAGCCGCTGAAGAGACTTTGTCTGTCCCCGATGCCCTCGGGTGACCCGCGACCCCTGCGACTTTGCTCCGCCGAGATCTGACGCCCGCGCCAGCCCTGGCCGAGGAAATGGAGAGGCGCATTGTGCCGCGGAGAAAGAGCAACACAAACACGGGGTGTGCTCAAAGGAAACAAAACCCGGTGGAAAAAGCCCTCCCCAAACTGGCAGCGAGGGGCAGCCGGGGCGAAACGCAGGCACACAAGCTGCCGGGCAGAGCTGCCCTGGAGAAGGGGCTGCCGGGGGGCTCGGGGCTGCCGCGGGGCTCTGCTGGCTTCAGGGGGGCTGAGCAAGCCGGGGGGTGATGGAAAGTGGTGGACTGCTCTCCTAAATATAAAAAGCAAATAGGTTTGCTTTGCTTTTGGAGAGTGTTTAATGAATGCAACGGCAGAGACAGAGTGTGGAGATTGTGCATCTGCATGCCCCAAACCAACAAAACCGAGCTAAACATTACTGCTGTTTTGGACAGAAAATGATGAAATTTCACTCGGCATCTCGAATGTCAAAAATGGGCTGGGGCAGCCGAGGCCGTGCACCATGGAGATTGTCAAGCCCCGACTTGACCCATTCCAGTGGTGCCACCACTGATGAGCTGGCCAGACTGGCAGTGTCCCTGGGGGTGGCAGTGTCCCTGGGGGTGGCAGTGTCCCTGGGGGTGGCATTGCACGGGGGAAGGCAGTGTGTACAGCCCCTCAGGCAGGACGGGCAGTGGTCTGTAAGCGATCTGGGTCACTACTGCTGTTGTTATGCACTGGCAGTGCCTTGCTTTGAGCAGGTGTCCGTGCCCAAAAGGGCTGGTGAGGCTGCTCGCTCCCACAGCTGTGTCCCTGATGGGGAACTCTGGGCTCATTTCAGATGTTGAGGGTCACCAACCTGCCCGGCTTTGGAGCTCAAAGCTGTGCCCAGCTGCTGCTGTCACCCTAACCATCTTCGTACAGCCTCTGGCCACTGTGCAGGGAGCTGCAGTGTGAGATCTGTCATAAATCACAAACCAGCAGCAACAGCATCACATTCCCACCTTCCCTCTTGAAACCAGGGCTTCCCCACCTGTGTGCTTCCCCCTCCCCTTTGCTCCAGGCCCTGCTGCTCCAGCTCAGGCTCGGATCCTTTCCAGCACACCGCGAAGGCACGCGACCTTTTCTCCTCTTTAACTGGGTGCTGCATCAGGGATGGTGCAGCCACGGCACCCTCGAGCAGGCAGGGTGGGGAGGAGGTGGCAGTGAGCATCTTCCCTGTCCCCTCAGAGCGGTGGGACATGCCCCGTGCTGCTGGAGGTGGGATGGGACCCTTCTCTGCCCCCAGCCCACCCAGAGCTGCCAGGCCTGCTCCGCGCATGGGAGCATTTTCCAGATGCCAGTGTGTGTTTGAAGGTTAAAAAGATGAGCGGAAAAGCACATGTCATGGGTGCCTGAGCGAGCAGGAGAATTTCTCTCCGGCGTGGCGGGGTGCATTGTTTCCAGAGCAGTGGAATGGATTTGCATGCTTAATTCCTGCCAGGCATTTTCGGGGAGTGATCTGCTCCAGCCTTCAACCTCCTGACAGCATCACCTTAGTTGCGAGTGCCACACAAAAAGCCCGTGGGTCTTCCAGCCCCAAAATGCATGGAAAGGAACAGGCCAGAGGCTGGGCAGAGCTGTGGGCATGGGGCTGAGCCCGGGCCCATGCTGGGAGCTTGTGTCTGGGTGGGAAAGAGCAGCGGTGGAGGACAGACGGACGGAGGAGCGCTCTCCAGCAGAAGAAGACTTTTATCCTATTGTTTTTCCCTGTGATTAATCCATCTAAAGTGCTCCTCTGAGCGTAGCCAAGGGCACTGGAAGAAAGAAGCAGTTTGAGCTTTGTGGGGCTTTTTTTTTTTTTTTTTTTTTTTTTTCTCCCCCCTTTCCAAGAGTGCTTTACAAACATCCTCTCCGCTCTCGCCCTCTGTATTTGCAAAACCGTCTCCTTCTGCCCATGGCTCCTGATGAAGTCCTTGCAGAGCTCCTTGTCCACCTCCAGTCTTTTCAGCACGTATTCAAATTAACCCTTTTGTCCCATTCACACCCCCTTTCTTTGGCGGATATTGTGGCTCTGCCAGCAGCGATCCTGCAGCGGCTATTCTAATGTAATTGCATTCTGGCAATGCCTTGAGAACCTGATCAAGATCATCCGCGAGTTTAATCCCCCCAAATTACAAAATGTTTACTATCAATCACCTTTCCGCAGCTTTATTTCCCTGGGCTTTCTTCAAGGAGCGAGCGGGACGTGTGCGCTGCCAGAGATGCCCCTTCCCGTCTCCAGCTGATCACCTCAATGGGCCCAGAGTCAAATGGTCAAGGCCATATGCGTATGAAAGCCCGGGCTGTGCTGCCCGCTATTCTCTCCCGCTCCGCATGGATTTCACACTTTCTATCCTGTTAGGGTGCCTCCCGTTTTACTTTAGCCTCGATTTTTTTTTTTTTTTGGATTTTTTTTTTTTTTAATGGTTTTGTTTCTGCGTCCTGTGTCATCTGGATTTAATCTAGTTAGCAGCTTTTTATGCCTCCAAATTGCATTGTTAAGGGGCAATTGTTTAAATGGGGGGCTGCGGGAACCCCCAGAGCCCGGCGGGAGCCGTGTCCCCCTCCCGGCCGCCCCGCTCTCCCCTGCACCGCCGCGGCCCCGGGCGGCTGCGAGGGGCTCGGAGGTGGCTTTGCTTTTTTTCTTGAAAGCATCCATTGCTATTTTCCGAAGCACAAACAGATGCAAATGTCTCTGCAAACATTGCACAATGAGATGCAGGGAGAGGACAGCCTTTCAAACCCGCTGAATAGCCCTTCAAAGCAAGTCTAATTAGGGTAAGTGGAGGTAATAGGCCCACTTGCGTTTTTACGCACGCATTTTCCCCCCTCAAAGCCTCTGCAAGGCTGGGGGGGGGGGGGGGGGAACGACCCTCGCCCGTTTGTTTGCGCTGACAAATGTGGGCCTGGAAAGAAGGGGGAGAGGTGCGGGGTGGGGGGAGCGAAATCAATCATTCGAAAAGTCCTCTCTGTTAGGTTTTATTATTACTATTATTATTATTATTATTATTATTTGTGCGGCTTTTCCTGGCGAGCAGGATTGCGCCGGGGCCAGCAGCATCCCCGTTTGGGGCCGGGGTGCGGGGCCGGCAGCAGAGCGGAGGCTGCAGCTCGTGTCATGGGGAACTTCAGTAAGTGCAAAAGAAAAGCAGAAGGTATGGGCTGAATACTTGGGTAAATCAGTAATAGAGCTAAAGGGCATATGCCTGTAGGGAATATGTTGGCATAAAAGAGCTTTAAGAGGGGCCATTCATACTGACAAAGGGAGATTTGAATTGCTGCCTTCACAATAGCATGAAAGGATGGGCTTGGGGTGTTCTGAAACAAAGTGGAAATCATACTGCCCTGAACGGCTCTAATAAGCTTTTAACTATTTTACATTATGGCATTACCTCTTTTTTTTTTTTTTTTTCTTCTTCTTGTGAGCCGAGTGCCAGGCCCACTTAAAAGTGTGATTTATACATTTTTTTTTTTTTTTTTTTTTTTTTTTTTTGCTTCATGGTAACTTTGGAGGAAAATAGATGGGGCCTGAAAGGCAGTAATTCAGCTTTTTCCCAACGAGGAGGGGGAAATGCCATCATTTCTGCACGCCCCGTGCACGGGGAGCTGGGCCCAAGCCTTGCCTGGGGTTGGCAGCTCTTTGCCCCTACCTCCAACCCGACAGTGCCCACTTAATTGTGCTCATTAGCAGCTGGGCAATCAGGCAGATATCGCCCCTCGGTGCCACTTGGCTTATTTCAGGGCGCAACTCAGGTGGGCTCCAGAGCACGCTGAAACCCTGCAGAAACCCTCTGGCGGACCCCAGCTTTTGGGTCGGGCGCTCTCAGCAGAAGTTCAGGGTCTCAGGCGGTGCCCGGGGGGCTCGGGGGGCTGCCAGGAGGGAGGCAGAGGCCTGGCCCAGGCCGGCTTTGTGTGTGCGTGGGGCTCGCTCCCCGGCTCCCCCCAGATGGTGCGATCGCACGACTGCACTGTTAAAATAGGGCTCGGATAGACAATTAGCCAATTACTCACTCTGTCATTGCACTTTCTTCTGGTAACTGAGATGCAAACTGGACTATGTCTTCTTGGGTAGCTTCATTCACGGGCAGCATTATTTAATGACACTTTTGTCAGCTTTGGGTCTGCCCAAAGATTTCTGAACGTAGCTTTATGAACCCAGAAAAGGCGCCCCGCCGAGCGAAAGCAGACTTTGAACCTACAGACTGTGCTAAAGACAATGAATTTCCCAAAGTCAGGGAAAGAAACCCAGAGTGTGGCTACCACAGGGCAAGTGGCTCAGCCCCGCATTGCCAGCAGCCGTGGCTACGGGTGGAATAGCCCAGTAGCCAAGAAGCATTAAGCATGTGCCTGCACGGGGCACTTTCTCTGCTTAAATACATCAGAAAGGCAATGTTATTACAAACTCTGCTGGCTCTCTTTGCACTAGGAAGGCTGCACGGCTGGAAGAGCTGTTCTGGGCCGGAATCTCACCCGGGGTCCCCTGTGGGGGTGGCCAAAATTCAGTCCCCTCAGCTTTGGTGGGTGCTTGTCTCAGCCACAGCTCAGCACCAGGGCGGCTGCGCGGAGCCGTGGCCAGATGCCGGCAGGGCTCCCGGTGACAGGGAGAGTTCGGTTTTGCTGCTGGCAGTTTTCAGGGAAGAAAAAAACCTCGCCTCCTGCCTAATGAAGGAAACTCCATCCTTCTACATATGTTTCTTTTAAAAGGGCAAATGCTCTGATTATCCTTAATTTTGGCACCAAGCATCATTAGCATCTCTTATTCACCTCTGAAGTTTAGCTCCGTACAGGTGCAAAGTTTATTTTTAACACCCCTTAAAAAAAAAAAAAAAAAAAGCAAAAAACAACAACAACAACAACAACAAAAGTCCCATCTGTTTCCTTCAGGAGGGTAAAGTTTCTGTGCTTACTGCAGGATGCATCTCGTGGCTCCTCGGAGCCCTGCAGGCACCCAGAGGCACGCACCCCTGTCCCTGTCCCCTGACTGACCCAGGGAGCGTCCCCATCGCACCCAGGACCCCGCTGGTGGGGCCAGGAGCGGGTGCAGGTGGTGGCCGCAGCCAGGTAGCCCCAATCCTCCGTCCCCAGCACCGCGCGGACCTCATTAGCTGCCACTTGATTTACCAAGAGGGCATTACGGCTCTGGGAGCTGACATCTTTTTGGATTGCAAATAGGAGAGGAGGAAACTGTACCCTGTGAAAAGATTGATTAAATCCTAATTAACCTCTTTTCTCAGATAATGAAAGCACTTCAGTGAGCTGGATAAACACGATGCGCATCAGTTGCTCTCCTGGCGAAGCAAGGGGTAATTGAGAGAGCAATATCCATTACTGCTGTTGTGACAGGGAAGGTTTTCCTTTCAGCTCAAAGACGTGGTGCAGGGTGGATGGCACTCGAATAGGAAGGAAAAAAAAAAAAAAAAGCCTTATTCTTTTATCTCAGGAATTACACTCCTTGGGCTTGGATACTCATACCAATGAATGAGGGAAACAACTTGAGCATTTCTGCCTAGGGATAGCTGAGTAAAGAAATACAGAAATGTAAATTGAGTTATGTAGGCTTTGGAGGGGGGGATTGACCCAGCTGCATACAGTCGCTGGTCTTTACTGCTAAGGTCTCCAGCTTTTCTGGGTTCTGGGAAAAATAATCTCTAAGTAACACCTATTTGCCACAAATCCAAGAGACCAAACTGGAAAACCACAGGGGAAGGTTATTTGCTTTTTCTTGTCCGTGTCGAGATTTACAGAGTCCCCCCTAACCTCCTAAGGCCGGGTGCCATTATTTTACAAGGAGATTGGCCTTGCCGAAGGAGAGACCTACTTTTTCAAAACTAATTATTTTAAAGGAGAAATTCAGCTGTTCAGTGGAGGCAGCTAAGCTTTTACTTGCCATTAGTGATTTCCAGTCTCTCTGAGCCTGTGAGATGCTTTTTTTTGGTATGTTATCCTGAAGGTCAACATGGGGAATTCAACGTGAATATGACCATGGTTGGCATTTCATCTGCCTCCCTTTGGTTTTTAGCACTTGTGCTTTCTGTTTTGCCGTATTTATCTAAACTGAAGCGTTCAACCTTAATCAGTTGGTCAGGGACAAACTGTGGGGCCCAGGGTGTCCAGTTCCCTAGGGTTACCTCTCCCCTCTCCTGCCACTTTCAAAACACCATCTTTGGTATGGGATTTTGTGTTTGGATCTCTTGTATTTGCAGATGCTGCATTTCTTTTGGTTTCTTAGGCCAACGGCAACGTGCAGGTTGGAGACCCATGATGTCTGCAAGGCTTGCGCTGGGCTGCAGAGGCCGAATGCTGCTGCAGGCAGCCCTGCTGGAGGGACCGGTGGGCATGATTTTATAAAGATTGCTGACATCTGCCACGCAGAGAGAGGCAGAAGACGCTGTTTGTTTGTAGGAATAAGTCCAATTAAGTGCTACAGATGGAACTTAATCCAGTATTTGCGCAACAAACCATTATGGTCCATAATCGCCTTGGACTGCCATTAGACAGCTTTAAATGCCTTCCTAGAAGGCAATGTTGTGAAATCTTCAAGTTAAAACAGAAAAAAGAAAGATTACCTCGGAATGTGCAGAATGTAATAATCCAAGAAAGAGATAGTGAAGTCCTCAGGAGCTGCCAAATCCCTGTTTGGGAAATAGAGGCATCGGTAGCCTCAGATGCTTGGGCTCCTCAGTAAGCACATCTCACGGGCATGAAACAGGAGAGGAAAGGAGGCTGCGTAACGACACAGGCTGGCCTCTCCCAAGGCACAATGCAGCTCCTGGGTGGAAAGAGAGGGAGCAGGACACTGAACAGAGCAGCTAAAGGAGTGAGTGATGATAGTGAAGCAGGCTGAGCATTTTTTCCAATTAGAAATTAGAAAATCCAGCACTCTCTGAACTCAACAGTGACACTTCCACTAGGACTGTGCATGCAGGACCATGTTGGCTCCTTACTCACTATTACTCAAAGAATACAGCTAATTTTTCCCCTAAAAGTCTTGTTTCAGCAAGTTTTTACTCTATATCCAACTATGCTGTTTTACTGTGCATGAAGTATACAAAAGTTATGTCTAGAACCAGCAGGCTCAGCCCCAGGGGGACAGATTGCAGGTAGGGACCAAATTTTACACTCGGGGAAAGGAGAAGGGGGAATTGGTGAGTGGCCAGGGCTGGTGGGAACAAGAGATCCTCATCCCATCCTGCACATCATGCCATGCACCCCTTCCTACCAAACCTTGCTGAAATCTTACCAACAGCCAACAAGTCAAATGAATGGGGTAGGAGCTGAGAGAGAACCATTTCTTATGTCCATAAAGCTGCATACAGAGAAGGACAGCACCGCACCTCTGTCCCAGCCTCTCTAAGGTGATTTTTTTCTCTCTCTTTTTGAGCCATCAGTTTTATAAGATTTCCAAATAGTGAGACAGGAGGTGCTGGCAGATGCTGCTCCAGAGATGAAAGATGGAGACCTGAATAATAACTGGTGCTGTGCCATCAGCATTTCCATGCTGATGGAGGAAGGCATTAGCCATTGGGAAGAGGCTGTTCACTCGTGTCTAGTGGCTCTTAAACTGGAAGATTGACAACTGAATACTAATATTAATACTAATACTAATAATAGAAGCATTGCTTAGCACACAGAGCCTTGATCACCCCAGCAGAGAGGTGGTGGGGAGGAAAACCCTGTTGCAGAGGGCACAGCGATTCCACCTCTCCGCTTGACCCTACACTCCTCACTGCCCTGGTGGTTAGTGATGGGGTTGGGCCCCACAGGCCTTTCAGAACAGGGCAGGGAAACCCTAAAGTATCCTTCAAAGTCTGGACCTAACGCACTGTTCATCATCCAAATTCCCCACAGTCTCCATCAGTGATGCTTCCTCTTTTTGGCACTTTCTCACCTTGCCTGGATATCTGTCTTCTGATGGGGCATGGAATGCAAAGCCATAGAGGAGAGTTAGAAAGGGTTTGTATTTTTAAAAGGATCTGCTGCTTCACCGTGCCTCTATGTCATCTGTGATATCGTCAGTGTTTTTTAATGTTGATCCTTCAGCCTTTTGGCTGAGTAATAAGAAAAAAAAAAAAGACTGAAGGACTGGTTGATCATGGGCAGTGTTACTGGAATACTGACCATAAACTGCTTTTAGCAAGTCAGTTAATTTGTTAATTAAGATTAATAAATGATTCAGTAATGTCATTTGCAGACTGCAAAAGTAAAAGTTCAGCAAGGTATCAGAAGCTGGATTTATTTTATGCAGTATTTCAGCATCTCCATTCTGCAGTGCTCACATACCTGACAGTAAATCTGCCCCATCCTTAGCAACTTTGCTCCTCCAGATGATTTCTTTCAGTGGCATATGCCACCAATGAAAAAGCTCCTGAAAATTAGTTCTCACCTGCCTCTGTTCTGATAATCTGCACCTCCTATACAAATCACCCCTAATGGAGCGTTTGAGCCCCAGAGATCTATAATTATAGTATGAAGTTTCATGTGCTCACAGGTAGTGGTGCAGACTGTATTTTCCAGATCATGTACAGAGTAAAATCAGAATCTACAGCAGACTGACACCCAGTAATGAAAATCCACCTGAAGATGTCCTTGTTAATAACTAACCCCAGGCATTGTTTGAGACCAGCCCCAGCAGTGCACCACATGGCAGTGAAATCACAGAAAATACTTGTTATCTAAAACCTGTGCAGAATTTTGGACTCACAGCTGTTTGTTCCCTCTGTGTATACTTTGAGCATAGGTAATTCACAGAGATTCTCTAGAGCTTCATATCAGTCAGAAAAGGTAGGGACAGAGCCTGCTGTGGCCCCCGTGGCAGAGCACACGAGCACCTTGATGGGTATCGGACTGTGCCCACAGTAAGTCTCAGCAGAGAGCAAGTGGGATAATCTCCGTTGTGTTCTGAGCCTGAGCTAGCAGCACGTTTCCCAGCTAGCAGAGATACCCTATCTCTGGGGCCATCTCACACTTTCTTGCCTAACCCAAGAGGAAATGTATCAGACCCGATGACTTGCAGGACCTCTGGCTGAGGGTCCCTAACCCTGGCATGCCCCAGAGGTGATTGCTTTGATCCAGCAAGGTTAAGGGATTACCAATGCCTATCAGCAGATATCTGGAAAAAATGCATATTCATATATGCAGTGTGGTGCCAAGATTCACATTCGAGCTATTTCACTGCCTCTGAGTGCCTGAGCCTGTGATTTCCGAAGCCAGCAAAGGTCTTTCCACCGGTTGCACTGAGACTGAGATGGGTGGCAGTTCATGGAAATATTTTACCCAGTAACTTTGTGATATTATCAAAAAATTTGCCAATGATTTCCTCAGTTGTAGCATTTAATTTACCTATTTTTTTTTCCCTTTCTATTGGTGTGCGGAGGTGAATGCAGTGCAACTGCCAGCCACCTGTTTGCAGCCGGGGGAGCCCGTTCCAGCTCCCTGTCGGCTCGCCGAGCCGCTCTTTTCACACAAATAAACACAAACACATTGTGGTGAACCGGGGTGCAGTTGGGTGCTGCAGCCCCTGAATATGGGCATTCCATCTGTCCCGGCGGCAGATTTGTTCAACTTTGTCTGAACCTATCATGGCTCGGGGCAAAAACTGTTCTCTGACTCATGTTAATGTATGAATCCGATTGTGCCCTCCCGCAGCACGCAGCTTTCAGTGCCCGTTAGGAACATTAATATCATCAGCTGAGTCCTCGTAGATGTACGGTCTTTATATGCTGCATAATGTCCACGGATCTCTGCTGGCAGCTAAGGAACACAAAGGAATAGAGGATATTTTGAAGTTTTTTGGAGTTTTTTTTTTCTTTGAGATTGAAGTCCAGTGTCTTGGGACCCAGTGACTTTAGATGACCTTCCGTCTCCACGGACTGTACTAAATTTCAGCCCCTGGAGGCTACGCCATACAAAACCTCCTGGCTTTCAAGGGCAGGTGCAAGCAAAGCTTCACTGCGTCACAGATCAAGACCTGTTACTGCCAGAATTGGATTTCACAAATCTCTTCTATTGAACGGGGACATCATTAAGGAGCTGGACTATACTTGTTGCTGGTGTCTTTAATTAATATAAGTATTAAAGTGCTATTAAGATTTCAAAACAAGGACATTTCCTTTTTAGCATTTACCCTTACTGAAACAGAGCTGGATGTAGTGTATGCAGAGACAGGCATGTCAAAGCTATGTTAAAGAAATGCAAAGACTGAAAGATTGCAGGCACAGGCACTTAAAAAGGAGATGCTGACACTGAGTGTCTGTGCAAATTTATCTCAGCTCCTTTGTTTTATTTATTCATTTATTTATTTATTTTTGTGGCAATTGCATGATCTTGTGTTATATTTTAGATAATACCTCCACCTTCTTTGTTACACAAGAGAGGTGACTTTAAGGCACAGGTTTTGCCTTGATGTGTGCTGAACAGCTTCTTAGGGTTTTGCCCAGTGCTTTCAGTGTTTACCTTCTGCCTTTTCCCCAGCTCAGTGTATGATCCTGTCCCAAAGGCTGAATTGCTTCTTGGGTTTTGAGCATCTGAGTGCTCTGAGAGCTCTGCTGAGTGAAATCATTAAGCTCACTGACAACATGAGGGGGTGGTGGTATCCCCACTGTACAGATGGGAAACTGAGGCATAGGAAAGTTAAATCAATTAATTCCACTAACCATGGGCTGTCCTATCCAGGATTTGTAGGACTTGACTTTCTAGCACACTCCAGCCTGGACAGTGCCCTATACCCAACCACTCCCCTCCTTTCCCCACAAACACCCCATTTACTGCCCTTACAGCTCAGATTGATCAGAGTTTTGGAGACAAATGGAGAGATATGGCTGAACTGCATTAATCCCCCTGTAAAACAGGGGGAAGAGGAAACTGTTGCTGACCCATTACTGTGCCAGGACCGGTGCCAGGCCCACGCACCGTGCCTCCAGCCTCAGCGCTTTCTGTGCTCCCCATGTGGCAGTGACCACCACCCCTGGGTTTTGAGGAGAAGGGGCAGCTCACCCCAGCCAACCTTACCCCGTCCAGGGGTGCAGCATCTGCTCCTCACCCCAAATCCCCCGACAGCTCCTAGCTCTGTGTACGAGCCGTGGGAAGGCCGGCCCTAAAAGCCAGCAGTGCCGGAGGCACCGAGATGCTCCTGCTCTCTGCCCGCGTGTCCCGAGCAGGTCTCTAATCCCTTCCCCGAGAGATACAGGGGGCAGCTGATGTTTGCAGGTACCCTGGACTGGCTGGGAGGATTTGCACGTGTCTGTGAGTGTGGGGTGGCGTGAGAAACACTGGTGTCACCTCGGGGCGAACCCTTCCCTTCCAGCCCAGGTTCCTTGCGAGGAGTGAAAATCCCGACCTTAAGAAACCAAACTCCACAGGCAGCGCCAGAATTCAGTAAAAACGTTAAAAAAAATTTTATTTACAGGGTAAAGCACAATTTCTTAGAAAAAAAAAGCAACAAAACCCACTTTGATAAGAGGCATAATAATAGAATAAAGCTCTTTATGTACAAAAATACAATTTTCATATGAATGAACATCTTGAATAAATTAAACCGCTCGCTGGCCCGCTTGCTGAATACCCCGCGTCTGCTCCCGCTCCAAAGCAAGGCCGCCGCGCCGGGGGTCAGCATCTATAATGCATGAGCCGCTGGGTGCGGGGGTCCCATCGGGCCCGGTGCTGGGGCCCCCCCGGGAGGGGCTGAGCCGCCCCGGGCGCTGGTGGTGGGGGGGGGGGGGGGGGGGGGGGGGGGGGGGGCGGGGCCCCGGCCCCCCCCCGGGCTGGATGCTGAGCCCCGTGCTGCGCCCCGGGCAGCATCGGCCCCCTAAGCCTTTTCATGGCATTGTCAGGGCGTTCAAACCAAATTTTCATGCTCGTTTTTCTTCGCCGGAGAGCTACAAATTGTAAAATTGACTTTTCACCTCGTCTGCGGCAGCAAATCTGTCGCTTTTCTCCCCGGCTTTTCCAAGGAGGAGGGGGGGTGGGGGGGGCAGGAGGGGCACCCGGGAGAGGGGCTTGGGGAGGGGGGGTGGCTTTTTTGGGGGGGAGGGGGCTGGAAAGTGCAG
>NC_048905.1:15941738-15942487 GCF_011077185.1 Oxyura jamaicensis | reverse complement strand
GGGGGGCAGGAGGGGCACCCGGGAGAGGGGCTTGGGGAGGGGGGTTGGCTTTTTTGGGGGGGAGGGGGCTGGAAAGTGCAGCGGGAGGGTGCCCCCCCCTTTATCCCCCGGGGGAGCGCTAGCGGCAGGGAGCCCCGGGGGTGGCGGCGGAGGGGGGCAGCCCGCGGAAGCCCCGCAGGCCGTCGGGGGAGGCGAAGGCGCAGTCCTCGGAGGTGGCCGGGCTGCTGGGGCCCGAGGCGGAGGCGCAGAGCGAGGGGGGGGCCGGGGAAGGGCTGGAAAGCCACGAACCGGCGTCGCTGCCGGGGCTGGGGGGAGCTGGGGGGCCGCGGCAGGAGGGGGGAGGAGGGAGGCACTGCTCGGCCAGCCGGAGGGTCTCGGAGAGGGCCCAGATGTAGTTGTAGGCGAAGCGCAGGGTCTCGATTTTCGTCAGCTTGGTGTCGTCGGGGAAGGTGGGCAAGACGCTGCGGAGCTCGTCCAGGGCGGCGTTGAGGTGGTGCATGCGGTTCCTCTCCCGGTCGTTGGCTTTCACCCGGCGGCTCCGCTTCAAGGTGTGCAGCAAAGCCTCGGTGCGAGCCCGGCCTCGGCCCCGTCGCCGCCGTCGTTCCCTGGGGGCTCCGGGGGGCTCCGCGCCGCTGCTCGCAGCCTCCGAGGGCATCCTGCGGGAGAGAAGCCGGGCTCCGGTCACTACGGGGGGGGAGAACAGAGGGGGGTAGGTGCGAAGAGGTTGGGGAAGGGGTAAAGGGGGTAAG
>NC_048905.1:15762230-15936738 GCF_011077185.1 Oxyura jamaicensis | reverse complement strand
GTCCTGCTGCCTCACCCCTCAGCTTCACAGAGCCCGAGCAGGAGGCAGGGGCTGGGTGGCTCGTGGGCTGGTGGCATTGCTCAGGGCCACGTGTGACGACTTCACAGGGATTCCTGCAGCCAAGAACTGGATTTCCCTGGCAGCTTTCCTTTAGCTGTTGCACAAAAAGGAGAGGGAACACCCTGCCAGTCACCAACACATTGAACTGGAGAGGTGGCACTTGGCAAACTGGTTCCTGCTGGGGAGGAGTGGTGCCTGACTGGGAATTACTGGTGGAAGAAGGGAGCTGGGCAGCTCCTGGTTCACTCATTTTTCCTGAGGTATTTGCAGAAGTGCTAAGTCTTCCAGAGTTAGAGAAGATGCTGAAGGGAACCCCAAGAAAAATATGTAAATGCTGCAATTCTGAAGGTAACAGAGAAGAATTGTTGTGCAGCACAACGGAATGGGCAGGAATAAGGCAGAAATGCCGAGGGATAAAGACAGAAAGCATTTCTTCCGGGATTAGAAGTGAGCTCGAAATTGCCAACGTCTACCAAAAACAAACCCAAAAAACTGCTGTAACATTTCTTCTCCTTTACTAAGCTTCTTTTGCTGGGAGTCCCGAGTGTTCAGATGTAGCACAGTGAGCGCCTAGTAACCCAACAAAGCTCCGATTGGTGGCTCTGCAGCGAGGGTTTCTTTTCCTTGCAGGTTTCTAACCATGAAAAGACACAGGGATCAGTCGCTTCAGAATCCTTAATTAAACACAACAAAGAAGGGCAATTAGAGCGGTGTTTTGCTTCTGTCATCCAGCAGACCTTGCAAGCCTCAAAATCCTTTTCTTGCTCGAAGATTTATGATGGGAATAAATCATAATTACTCCTGTAATTATCAGCCTTAAGCAAACAACAGCAGGCTTTTTTTTTTTTTTTTTTTTTTTTTTTTTTTTATTGCGGTTCTGAAGCCCATCCAAAAGGAATTCACCGACCTCTTTTGATATGTGGGAAGAAAAACAAAAACCACGGGCGTGGTGATTTTTCCCAGGCCTTGGCCGCCCACCTCCCTGTCACTTGGTGTCGTGGTGTGTCGTGTCATGCCGTGTCACCGCTCCCTGCCTGGCCCTGTGTGCACAGCTCCTGCTGGGCTGGGTGCCCTCCACCTGTGTCACCGGAGCAGCCTCTGCCCAAGGAGCTGGCAATAGAAACAGGCAGAAGATGAGGGACAAACCAAAGGGGAGATGAGTGCTTCACAGAGGTCAGCAGGAGGACCAGAAATCCACCCGCCACTCATTCTTCATCAGATAAATGTTAGTGCGTGTCTATAAGGCATTTCCTCCAGGGATCTTGGCTTTGTTTTGGATGAAGATATGCTTATACCCAGCAAGAAGGAGCCTCTTTAGGCGTTCAAGGTGATAGCGTGATTTTTCTTTCACTGTTGGGAAGTTGGGCAGTCAGGTCTGAGGACATGAACTGAATGCAGCGCCTGGGGAATATCAGCTCTGCTGGGTCCTGGGCTCGCTGGGGAGGCAGCAGCAGGGGGAGAGATGCTGGGTGAGGGTCGCAAAGCTGGCACGAATCCACACGGCTTGGCCCACGGGGCAGAAACTGTGGGTCTCGTGAAGGATTTGGGGCAAGTTTGGGAGCGAATTTCCCAGGGCTGTGCGGTGATGCAGCACCCTGTGCAGGTGTGATGGCTGTGGTCCTGCGGGTGTGGTGACAGCCGGCTGTCCTCTGGGCCACAGCATCCTCAGCATGCACAGCAGGCGAACAGCCCTGTGTGTAAGCATCCTCTGAGCAGCCAGCCCCAGGGCTGGAGGTGTCCCCAGGCTGGCGGAGCAGGCTCGGGGCTGCCGCTAGATGTCCTTTCAGCCCTGCTTTCCTCTTTCCTCCAGCTGCTGGCCCGAGCAAAAGCAGGGCTGAGCCCCTTCCCAAGCATCCCTTGGGTCTTGCACAGGAGTGTCCCGGGTATCGCAGGCTCACAGGAATGGGGGTCTTTGGGAAGAACCCCAGAGCCCACTTCTGGGTTTGTGCTGGGTATTAAACACCTCAGTACCTCTAGTGTGACCTGGGCACTGCTGTGGCATCGCTGCCTGAACGCCACTGATGGGGGTGATGGCCCAAGGGTGGTCACTCAGCTCCTTGCAGTTTGGGATCAGAGGGAAATCAGTGAATGACAGACAGAGTGTTCCTGATTGAGCAAACACAGGGAAAGTGAGAGCTACAGACCTCAGAAATACTCCTACCTCCATGTGTGACCACACGCCTCCCACTGAAGGGAACGGACCGAACACGCAGAAATCCCAGCACGAGCAGAAAATTTACAGAGTGATGAAAGTGAGAGCCACCCTGAAATGAAGTCAGTGCGGCCAAGGCTTTTGAAACAGGCTGCCCAGCCTCCTGGATCCTGAACCCAAACTCAACCGAAACCAGTTTGCCTGTTCCCAGAGGTGTTGAGCAACTTGGTGTCGGTGAGATCCTCAGATGCCGCGTGCGTCTGGATGGAGATGCCTCATTTTTGGAACTGCCCTTGGAGGGGAAAAGAAAATCAGCAGGATGCCGAGTCCTGGGGGTGGAGGATTTTATTCCCATTTGCTTCTGTTCCCACAAATTTAGGATCTCAAAGGAGTGGGGGCACAGCAGGGACAGGACCAGCCCAGAGACCGTGTTGTCCTGTGCACATCAGCCAGCTATCGCCTGAATAAACTTTTTGGCTATTTCTGACCCAGAGCGTATATGAGCAAGTGAAAGGCAAGTGGTGAAAGGATCTGTATAACATTACTAATCCCGTGTAGTGCGCTCGCTGAAAGGGCCAGGCAGGTCCCGCTGCTATTGTGTCCTCTCCCTGCAGCTGCTTGCTTCAACCTCCTGCTTTTATTGAAATAAAACCTGAGAGCGCTGCTCCTCAACCGGTGACACCCACGGCAGAGGGCAGGGAGGGACAGGGGCACCGGGGAGGTCCCTGTCCCCAAGGTGTGGATGACAGGACTTTATTTTTCAGTCCTGAAGGGCAAATATGTGGCTTATGTATAGGGGAGGGGGATGGAAAGGGCTCCTGTGGCCTTGCGACCTGCAAATCTGCTGGGGGAAACAAAGGCGAACCCTGACTTTGCTACCAAACCTAGCTGGGGGAGGTGCCTGCATACTTTATTTATTTATTTATTTTTAATGTTTTAGCAAAGTCGCTTCGGTGTGAAGGGAATCAGCCATTATTCCGGCACACTCTTTCCTCTTGCAGTAGCAGGGAGTGCAGCGGGCGCTGCTCCTCTTTGTGGGGCCTCACCCAACCTGCCCAGAGCTGTGGTCTAACAGGCATCCAACAAACACCTCAGAGCAGCAGATTTTCCTTTCCTTGGTTTTTAACCATGTTTCTGAGAGTGGTTTTATCCTAAGGATGGATTTCATGTTAAACACATTGAAATGAAGAGCTCTTTTTCACTAGACTCCCATTATATCAGGGGGGAAAATACTTTTTTTTTTTCCTCTGTGTCCAATTTTCTTCAGAGTCTTTGGTCTGGCAGACCAGCCCCTGGCTAAGATGTGCTTGTACAGGCTCTGTCCTGCGAGGTGTGAATCACTGCAGCACGTCTGGGCACCTGGTGGTGCAAGGCACCTCTTGTGCAACCGCGCTGGTGTGTCTCCAGCAGATTCATGGCCTAGCAGTTGTTAAATCAGCACAAACTGTTTCTCGAAGTCTGTCAGCATGGTGAAATCCAGCCTCCTCAAGGAAAAACTACTGGATTCACTAAAATGTGACTCAAGGAATGCGAGGGGCAGCTCGAAAGCCCCAGGGCCTGGGTTTGCACGTAGATTGGTGTCAGATGCTCGGCCCGAAGCAGCGCCTTGTGGTTACGGTCCCCAGAGGTTTTGTTTTTATTCCTTACATATTCTGAGGCCCTTCTCAAGCATGCTACTAATAGGAATCTGAAGTGTGTAGCTGCCTCCTTGTGCAGAGCAGGAAAATTGAAATCTAACAGCTCCTTCTCCTCCAGCTCTGCACAGCGTACAGGTATATAACGTGTGTGCGTGCTTTATTTTCTATCCAGACCGGAGAAAACTCTTGAGCTGAGACCAGGCACTGCCTTGATATAGCCCAGAGGAGTGTCCAGCCCAGACAGCACAGATCACCTCGGCAGGAGTCGCACCGATCTCAGCAATGGAGCAGCCGTGCGAGGGCAGCAGGGCTGCTCGGGGACTCCGGCTGCCTTTGTGCCGTGAAGCTCCTGCTGCCTTTACCACTCCTGCCTGTTGCTTTTCTTTTCATCTGTTCAGGGTATGAGGAATTTCAATCTGTTGTGCATTGAAACCCAGCGAGGATCTAGAGAGAGCATCATGAGAGGCTACGTAGGGGCTGGGTGGGAGATTTGTTGGGTGCAAAGTCTGTCCCTTCGGGCAAGGGCAGAAGCTACAAGGACAAAGAAGGTAAGCTCACGGGCTGGCTTGACTTTCCCCCTATAACCTGCCCTCATCTAGCCAAAGCCTCTTCTAACTCACTGCATTTTATTTGGTTTATATACAGCTGGGGTGGTTGGTTTATATTTATTTAATATAACCCTAGAGTAGCGGCCGTAGGCACAAGGCATAGCCCTTGCTTGTGTAGCAGGATTCCTCAGTATTTAAGTCCAAATCCTAAAATGAGAAAGGGAATTAAAGAGGACCAGAATAATATTTTCTAATCCCACTGTCATCAAGTTGCCCTGACTCTAAATCACCCTCCCTGAGCTGGTGTTTTTCCCAAAGCAAATTTCCCACTAAAACTGTTATTAGAAATGGCTGGAACTCCCTGGTGGTTTAAGGAAATTTAAGAGCAATTGTCAGCTTTTTTAAATATATTTTTTATTGCTTTTTTTTTTTTTTTCCCGTTTGTCTTAGAAAGAAATATGAAATCTGCATGCAACCTTCTAAATATTTCAAACATTTAAATAGCATATGATAATTTAGCAGTACAGTACATTATACAGAAAGATAATATAGGGAGACTTCCTATAGTGTATTTACAAATGAAAAGGTAGTTTTGTTATTTTATTGTAAAAAGAGGAATGCACTGCTTAACATTGAAGTATTACATTCAAAATAATGAATATGTTGTATTGTGACTAAAACATATATAGGTATTTATATGTTCGCCCTATCATATTTTTTCATAAAAAGGTACCTTTTAAAGGCTTTTTTTTTTTTTTTTTGCTACAAATCTAGGAAATCATACACAATAGTCTTGAAGCTTAAAATGTCTCAGTACTGAAGCCACAAACTTTCCGTAAGAACTTCAGGTGGGAAAAGCAAAAACAATTTCCTTAGTGGTAATAGAAAAACCAACCAACCGAGCTGGAAATGCTTTGTGACGCGGGGACGTGTGGCTCGCTTCACCTCGCAGCCAGACCCCGAGTCCGTAAGAGAAGAGGTACACACAGGGGTGGTCACACTCACTCGATGACGAGCCGAGGGACCTCACGTCGGGCCGGGTGGCGTCTCGGCGGCACCCTCCTCTTCATCCCGGGATGAAGGCAACGCCCCGGCAGGCACCACCGCCTTCCCAGCGCGAAAGGGGGAGGGACGCAGCTGTATAATACCTGTACAAACCTTGCTGTTTGCCTAATGAGCTTATAAAGCTCGATTGCAATCATAGTGAAGTATGAATGAATAACATTTAAAAAAACAAAAACAAAACAGAAAGAAAAAAAACAAAACACAAACAAACTCTTTGAAATGCAGAGCATGAGTTTTCCTGACCTCAGTACAAAGCAGACAGGTGTGAAATCTGAAGTGCAACAGATGCTCGTGAAATCTGGAAGCCTTTTGCACGCGGCTATAAAATGTAAAAACTGACCCTTGGTAAAAAGTGCTTTATAATAATATAGAATTTGTCTTATGTCTGTGAGAGAGGAATAATCTTCTGCAGAGCCCAGTCCTACACCAGCCAAGGGAGTCCTTTCCATTCCTCATGCCGCTTCCTCTTATTCTTCATAAACCCTGGACAGGAGGAAAGCCAAGAGCAAAGTATTTAAACCATGAATGAAGCAGCTCCCTTCCAAATAATTAAAAACCAGAAGCCAGCCTTTTAGCCTCTGCTTAAGTAAATTGGGAAGCGAGTTGTTGATGTGCTCTGCCACAGCGATTGGGACATGTAAGATGAGGAAATCCACATCCTATAATACTCTTTAACCGCTAGAGAATCCGTCCTGCATACACAAGTATGAAGTACATCACGAGTTGTATATTTGCATTAGAATGGATAATAAATTAAGGGTATCTGTCGCGTTTGGAATAACAGCAGGCTCCGTGTTATTCTTTCAAGTTTACAACCTGAGGAGAAGACCTGGCAGTGCTGTTTGCTGAAAAATCCTTGTGCAAAGCGTTTGGGTGAAAGCAGTCTTCCTTGGCAAAAGGAAGGGGAAATCCAGGAAAAAGGAATGGGAAAAAACAGGGGCGATGCTGCTTTGGGGAAAAATTCATGTTTGACTTGAAATTCCCTGCCTTCCCCTGGGGAGTAATTCGGTGGGTTTGGTGCAGCTGGCCCAAAGGCACTGACAAATTGTTTACTTATTACGGAGACTTGGTTTAAATCAGGCCCTTTACGTCCGACACATCCACTTGATGCTGCTTCGGCTGCAGCCCAGCTCAGCTGCCTGGCTCTGGAGGAGACGGCGAGCAGCAGAGGGGGAGCCTGCACCTCTCCTGAGTGCACAGCTTGGGGCTGAGCATCCTCTGTCATTTCAATGATGCCTTTTTTTTTTTTTTTTTTTTTTTTAAAAAAAAAAAGTGTTTAAATGTGTTAAACACACAGACCCCGTGTAGCTGCACTGGAGCTCGGTGAGCCCTTGCTCATCTCTGCAGGAGATGGGGCTTGTTGCTCGCTGTCTGCACTTAGATTTGGCTCGGGGAGTGAATTCCCCAGTGGATAAGAAGGGTCGGGCTTTGGGGGGACTGTGCTGCACACGGAGGTGCTTTCCTGGCCATGACAGGAGTTTGGCCATTCCCTTCATTATGGATAGGGGTTATAGCACCGACCGTCAGGCATTTGTTTCTCTCCTTCTCATCTCTCTAGAACTGATAGCTTGCAAGGCAAGGAATTTTAATCCTCCTTGCAAAGGAGAAGGTGGCGGTGTATCTTATCAGCAAGTTACTTTTTCCCTGGAGTGATGCAGTAGTTAAAATTGGCAAGGTTTTGTGGCATTAGAAGGTGTGGGTTCTGGTGTGTGTGACATGAAGTGGGGCAGTCTCTTCCCTGCACGGCTGACTGCTTTCCTTGTGACTGTGTGGAAGTAATTTAAATTTTCATCTTGGCTTTTTACCCGTAAAAAGGAGGTGAGCGCACGTACATAGCTGAGAACATCAGCTGACAAATAGTTTAACAGAAAACAAAGACTATTTATAGCTGTAGCAGCCTAATCCTAAAATAGAAGAGAGGAGCGCATGTGGCAGGAAAGAAACCGCATCAAGCATCCGCTGATATTTGTAGGTTTGGAAATGAGATGCCTCCTCCGTGACGGCTGCAGCGCTCGCGGTGCGTGCCTGTGCACCACTGCTCACCCAACTCGCCCCCAAAATTTCCACCCGTGGAGCCAACTCACGCTTACCTGCCTTTCTCCTTCCATACTCTGTACCACTTCAGCAGCCTGATCGTGTTTTGGCGCTTGGGGTTCAGGCAGTGCTGCTGCTCGCCTCTGACCCGCGTCCACAGGGTCACGCTGCAAGGGAAGCCAGCAGGGGTTAGGGGCAGCGCACCAAGCCCAGCCCGCTGCTCTGCCTCCGGGGAGGTGCCCACATACATCCCTCAGGGCGCTCACCCAGGCAGGCAACGGCAGGGTTTCTTTGCTGAGTTCTATGGCAGGCATCTGAGTTGTAAAAAGGCTGGAGCGGATCTTCAGCTGTTATCAATCAGTGCGTGTCAGCCCTGTCCACAGAGCTAGGCTAAGTCGCACCAGATGAAGACATACCCGGTATTTTTAATCAGGGAGCGTGCTCTGCCTGTCTGCTAGATATTTTCCTTTGAGGTTAATAGCTGACTTAATTAGGGTTCAGTCAGGCAGCCGCAAGGTCCTTGCAGGAGAAGGTCCCCTTAGGCTCAGCAGTGTTGAATACAAGGGAAAAGATCCCACCTGGATCATCGATCCCCCCCAGCCCTCCCCAGTCAGCAATATTTAAACACTTGCACGTGGCAGGGCACTCAGTGAAGCCATCCTGGTCGGTCTGCCACAGCCGAGGTGATGTGGGAGACCCGGAGCTGCTTCCCAAGAGGGTGGCTCTCCAGAACCATTAAGACTGATACCATTTCTCAGGACTCAAAGTCAAACGGTTTTCCATTTTTGTAACTAATTTTTTGTGATTAAAAAACCCTGACTAAAAAACTAAAATTTGTTAGATTTTTTTTTTTTTCATTTTCATTTTTTTCCCATTTTCTGTGAATACCATCCGTAATAGGGAAACCGTTTTCGATTTAACCAAAATATTGTAATGGAATTAGCTAAACACTGCTAGAAGCATGAGCAGAACAACGGCAGAAACCCAGAACTATCTGTGTATATCGATGGGATTCTAGCATGGTTCGGTTCTGAAAGGAGCTGTATCTCCCCCAGCCCGACAAGAAGCCCCTGCAAGCTTTCCCAACTCCCCCCCTGGTGCAGAGGGGACGGCCCTCACTCAACGTAAAATGATGCCTCTCTCAGCCCAGCTGAGGGGCTCACCACGTTTCCTAGGTCAGTGTTGGACACTGGGCTCAATTTCTTCTTCCCATCCAACTGACCTCCTTCCCTGCTCGCCGTCTCCACTCCACCTCCAGCAGGTGCCAGCTGAATTCACCAGAATGGGGCAATTTTGGGGTGATTTGTTGTGAGGGCTTGGTCCTTCCCCAGTGCATGGAGGAACATTTGATGGCCTCTGAGAGCCTCTGGGGCTGCAGACAACGTAAGGGCAGGGTCTCTGCTGAAAGCTAGCGTTTGCTTCTGCTCTAAGGGTACTCTCAGCCAGCCCCGAGGGGATCAGAACATTGAAGAGGAGGGGAGCAAATCCAGGAGCTCACCGAAGGCAGGAGGCATGCAAGGTTTAAGGGTCTTGAGGTTAGTGTGACGTTTCTCCATCCAGCAGCCACCTTCTTGGCCGTGCTGTCTGTGCTGCCTGGTGTCAGACCTTGGCTTGAGTTTTCCGTATGACCGAAAACAGAAGGCATTTCCAGAAAGTGATGGGCAAGCTAAATCTTGGGAGGAGAGGAGCAGGAGCAGCTCTGGAAACCAGCAAGTCCCAGTTGTGTACCAGAAGGAGTGAAGGAAGGCAGCTCGGGGATGACTAGAGCAGTGTAAGGAGGAGATCCATGGTGTGTGTGCCTCTCCGGGGAACAACCGAGGCTTTTCTCACAGACACTTTGCTTTGATGCCAGGTGTAGGTTTTCAGTTCTGGAGGTGGGATGGCAGAGAGGACATCCCTGTGATGTCCCCATGGTCCCCAGTGATTCCTGTGCGCTCCCTGGTGCTGAGGGCACAGCCATGGGTGGTGGCATTTTGGGGCATGCTGACCTAACCTGGCCCTACTCTGGTCTCCTGGCCATGCCCCCTTAGGGTGCAGGCGTGCTGTAAGATTTTTTGGCAGGTGTAAGGAGACAAGAAGAGGCACTGTAGGACCTGATAGCCCAGGCTAGGAGCTAGCTGAAGCTCCACGTCTCTTACACCTCCAGTGAGCTCCCTCAGGAGGGATTTGGGTGGCTAAAAGTCCCTGAGCCCAAATCCTCCTGGAATGTCTATCCCTCCAGCCCTAGGATGAGCACCCCTGGGTCAGCCTATGACCCCCCTGTGCCTCATGCCCCACACATCTTTCCTGCAGCTCTGCCTATGAGCACCCTGTCCCCAGGGCCACCAGGGTCCTGGTTTGAGTCCTGAGGGGTTTTGACCAGGCCGAGGACTCAGTTCAGCTCTCTCATACCCTGTGCCACAGCTCTGCTGGGGGAGCATGGCCAAAGACACATTCCTTCCTAAAATGCATCCACACACCCACATCTAATCTGCCAAACACCACGTACATCACGTTTCTCTCACAAGAGATTTGAGGAAGGCAGGAAGGGAACCAGCTTCATCAGCTCATTTCAAACAATCACCGCAGCAACAAAAACGGGGGTGCAGGAATTCAGCTCTCCCGTGCCTTGTCCGGAGACTCCTGATCAGCTGGCTCTCTAAATATTAATTTAAGCTTTGTTTCAGTACAGACCTCAGGCTGTGGTGGGGTGGCTGGAAGGGCAGTGATGGCAGCACATCTGCTGGACCCACGGGTGTCCCCAGGAGCACGGGAGAGCGATGGGACGGCTCTGTCCCAGAGCTGCTGAGAGCCTCCGGGCTTGAATAGCATCAACCAGCCCGCTCGTGCAAGGCGTTGCTGATTTCCCAGCTTTCTTTTTCAAGCGAGAAGTTGCATCAAGGAGCTGTATTTCCTCACCCGGGTGCTCGTCTCCCTGCTGGCTGCCGAGCCTGGCCCTGCTGCTCGTGGGCTGATGGGGTGGGAGGAAGGAGGGAGCGCTCCCCTGCCCCACGCTTCTGCTGCTCAGAGGTCGATGCAAAGAAAGTAAAACTACAAGGAGATGATTGGGGCAGTGATGCTCCTCTTCAGTCGCCGTTAGCTTGTCCTGGCTTCAGAAAATTGGGGTTGATGGTCCCTGAGCTGTGCCTTGCTTGCGGGGGTGCTGGTGTAAATCCGGAGAAGCCCGGTGTGGAGCTCTGTCCCTCCTCTGTACCCCCTACGGAGCCTGGCCAGCCACTTCTGAGGCTTCTGGGGCATCGCCGTGATTGTGCCAGACCCGTGGGCAGGATTTGGCCCCGGGGATGTTACAGAGCACAGCGTGGCGGGGCAGGGTGCTGAGGTCCTGTTACAGCACCTTTCTGAGATGATGTGGATGGGGAGAGAAAGCTGGAGTAAATCAGTCCACAGCTTTTTGGGGTGTGCGGCTGCTCTCAGGATCCTTTTTTCCCCTCTTAGGTGACAGGAGTTCATTGCAGTCTTCTCTGTTAACCTGCCCTTCTGTTGTTATCCAGCCCCACATGCTGGTGCTTTGCGGGGCATTGTAAATTATCCAAAACAGGAGAGAAAAACACCACAAACCACCCGTATTTAAAATGAGGGGGAAAAAAACACCTCCTCTTGAGCCAGCTGTCAGAGATATCAAAAATCCCTGTACCTGCCTCGCTTTAATTAACCATGTTATTGCTTTGCGACCCCAGCAGCACTGCTCACAGCTGGCAGCGAGGGTTAGAGGGGAGCGCCCGCTGACACCCAGGGTGCTCCCACCGGGCACGGGGGGATGGATTGCTGCCTGCCGAGGCAGGCAAAAAAATCAGACTGACTGGGATAACAGCTCCTCGCAGAAACCACCACGGACCAGATTCTGCTCTTGTTCTTACTCTGCTCATCCAAAGAAACTTGAGTGAATAGTTCTGGGTTTTCCAGCAGCAGCCTGCAGTAGCGTCTGTCCCTGTTTCCACTCAAACCTACGATTCTCCTTTCCTTGCTGCCTGCTCAGGAAATAATCCTTTGAGCAGACAACTCTGTCAAAAACCGATCACTGGGTTTTTTGATCAGAGTTACAAATTTTACTGCATCTGTTACAGCAAATGACTTTTCCTGGGAGTGCCACGGCACGATGAAAGCAAAGAACAAAGAGGGAACTTGCAGCGTAAAGCAATGCAACTCAGTGACAGGGAAACAGGGAGCAAGAAACGAAGGAAAACTTACATAATCATCTCCTCCACGCAAAACGGGTACCTCGGCTTTATTTCCAGCTTCCGTACATTAGAGAATCTTATCTTAGGACCTTTTCTTGAACATTTGCACTTTACGCCTGGAAGAGAAGGCATTTACTGCAGAGCCTCCTGCATACCAAGCGTCCCTGCCCGCAGCCTGTGTGCCCCTTCAAACTCCAGCTCGGTCTTCCAAGCCTCAGTGGAAAAAGCTGAATTTTGTAACGCTGTTGAGCTTAAAAAGAGTAATGCTTCCTTTGCTACGTCCCACGGAAAGGTAGCGGCTCCCTGAGAAGTGTGCTTCGGAGCACTACGTGTGTTCTGAGGCTCGGGAAATAAGGGAGCTTTTTAAAGTGCACCTGCTGTGATTAAATGTGATTGCATTTAACAGGAGGAAATGAAAGAGTCGGGACTCACTTTAAAGTGAATAAGCAAATGCAATTCTCGGTGAGGTTCTCACCGCACTCATGTCCCGCCCGGACTTTGTGGGACTTTCAGTCCTTTTGCCTCTCCCGGGTGCTCCGATGCATTCGCAGCCAGACAAAAGCTGAGCATTTTTTTTAGCTGTGTTTTTTTTTGCGCAGCGGAAAGCAGCACGCTGGCAGCCTCGGTGCAGTTCGTGCCACCACGTCAAACCCGGCTCTGTCTTCCCCGTGCGAGCCAGGGTGCGCTTTCAGGAGATATTGGAGGTGTGTTCCTGAATACTGGGGCACAGCCTGGTGCCCGGCACCGGGGGCTGTTGGGCTTGCAGGGAACCCCAGCTTTGCACTTCCCTGCTGCCTGCACCTTTGGGGACACCCACGGCTGCCTAACGCCTTTCCATGCATCACCTTCCCGACATGCAGGGGACCGTCAGATCCTCTGCGGGGGTCTCAGGAAACAAATCAAAAAATAGTGGAAAACCAACCCCCCGGAGAGAAATTTAAATAGGAATAGCCAGAAAAAAACCACCCAGACCCTTACCTTCTGCACTGGCTAAGCACATCGCGATGAACAGCAGGAGCAAAGCCGCTGTCAGGAGCTTCATGGTGAGCCAGAGGGTGCTTCAAAAGCCCCGGGGGGTTTAATTTATCCCCTCGCCGGGTCCGGTCCGGTCCGGTCCGGTCCGGTCCGGTCCGGTCCTGTCCTGTCCTGTCCCGGTCCCTGTCGCGGTCCCTGTCCCCGGGGCGGTTGCGGGCAGGGGAAGGAGCGGCTGCGGGCGGTGCTGCTGCCCGAGCTCTGCCGCTTTCCCCCGCGTGTCCTCTTTTAAAAGGGCTCATTTAAAGCTGCCGGCTCATTAATATGCAGAGCGACCGCGCGGCTCCCTCCGCTTCCCGGCCCCGGGAGAGAGGGCGGGCGGCGGGGAGGGGGCGAGAGAGGCAGGGAGGGGAGGGGATGGGAAGGGAAGAGATGGGAAGGGATGGGGTGGGATGGGGTGGGATGAGGTGGGTGGGATGGGATGTGGTGGGGTGGGATGGGATGGGATGGGATGGGATGGGATGGGGTGGACTGGGTGCCCTGCATGCTTCTGCTGGGCAGTGGGAGCAGGGCTGTGTGGTGGTGGGAGCATGGTGGTGGGGTGGTGGGAGCAGGGCAGCAGGGCATCCGGACACAGAAGGAGAGCTGGGGAGGTCTCACCTGCCTGCGGGGTCGCCTAGGGCTGCTCTTAGAGAAAAATATGGTGAAATCAGTGGAAAAAAAATAAAAACAAAACAAAACAAAAAAAAAAAAAAAAAAAAAAAAAAGCAGTTCCTAAGAGCAGTGTTAGGTGGGCTTGGTTAATGGAGTAGGCTGGTTTAGGAAATCTGATCGGTTCAGGGTTGCTTTAACAAATGCACGAGCTCTATTCCACTCTGAAGAGCAAGGTAACAACAGGCAGAAGCTCCGTGGATGTAGGTTTGCCTTCCCTCTCCCTCGCAGAGCCTGGTGCTGACTCCGCTCACAGCTAACAGAGCATCCTTAAAATCCCGACTCCAGATCTCTGCCTGTGGAGCTGAAGTGGGCAAAGATCACTTGGGTCTGATATCCTTTGTCGAAATGCATCTGAAATACATTGCTAACAAATGCTGCTGCCCATCCCCGCTCCGAGTCAGCCCTTCTCCCAGCACACGTACCCACACACCCCATGAGTGACCCAAACCCCAAACCCATCCCTGGGGGTGGCTGGGGAGCCCCCTCCATGCTCTCCCAGCCCCGGCAGTGTTTTAAGTTCCCCCCCCCGGCTTTTTTCCTGCCGGCTCCCATTGGCAGCGGCCTTCCCGCGGCGTTCCCTGCCGGGGTGTTGGCAGGCAGCGAGTACAGCCCTACCACACACAGCCTGCACGTTGCATGCAGGCGGTGGAGGCAAACGCCTTGTTCCCGGCCCTGGGCTTCATGCGGGACGTGCCGACACGCAGGGAACAGCCTGCGCCAGGACTAGGGGCCTGGGGGGGCGGCGAACGTGGCTTTTGGGGGCTTTTGGGGTGAAAAACCCATTTGTGGGTAGGGTTGCGCAGCTGCTACCGGTGTGATGGGGTGGGGGGGTGGTTTTTGCTAGGCTCTGGGTGTTTGTGCTGCACAGCTCTACGCCAGCTCTGAATCTCCCGTTGAAGTCTGCTGGGGACGTGGTGCTCTGTGTGCTGTTAAAGAGATTTTTTTTTTTTTTTTTTTTTTTTTTGTTCCATAGCCCAGTGATAAAAAAAAATCACCTGAGGCATGGGAGAGCTCAGTACAAACCTCTGAAAGGCGCTGCTGGCATCCAGCTGCTTCCACAGGGAAGAGAAAAACTGCGGGAGGGGAAAAGGCTGGGTTCAGAGAGGGGGGGACGCTGGCAGGGCACTGGGGACACTCAGCATCAGGTCACCCTTGTCCCGTTCCGGGGCTCCATCCTGCCCCGTGCACCTCGGGGCAATCCCCTCCTGCATCTTCTGCTCTCCGTGCACAGGAGCAGCCCCAGGCTGCGCTCATCCTGCACAGAGCGGGGCTATGGGAAGAGCAAGCTCTTTCTTTTTTTTTTTCCCCCACCCCCTCTGCTAATAAAAATTTGGGTGCAGCTTTAGCTGTCGGCAATTTGAACTTTCCCCCAACCAGGAAACTCGTGTCCAGGCTGGAGAAAAAATAAAGGAAATTCTCGAGCTTTCCAGAAAGCGAATCCCCTCGTCTTGCATGATTCTTGTTAGTGTTGAAAGAACCACGCTTGTGTGCTCTTGGGTAAGCAAAGGGCTGCTTTAGCTCCTATTTATGTGGGGAAATGGATTTGTGTGACGTGGGGATATGGTAACTGTGTGCCCGGGCAGTTCGGTGCCTGTGTGCCAAGTGCTGGCTTTGACAGTAATTATTTCTGAGAGCTCAAACGCTTCTCTGGCCTGCTGGGACAGATTTTGGTAGCCACGTATGGCTGCCCCTGACACCTGCTCAATCTCAGAAAGATGGTCACAGAGGAGGAAGGAGTTCTGGTGAAGGATTCGAGGGAAACGAGAGGTGTACAGAATTCACCAGTCTGACCCAGAAGAAGCCCTGCTCATCCAGGTGTGTTTCCTTTGTACAAGCACACACCGAGCTGATCAGCACACACTGATGCCTCATGTGCCTGCAGTGTCTCCGGGAGATCTCCAAATTCTGGCTTTTCCCTTCAGAATGGAACATTTAGGGCTGTAGTCACTGAGGTCTGGTCATTGCCCTCGGTCCTGCAGATGGGATGTGCTCGGAGAGCCATGCCTGTCCCCAGGGGAGCACCACGGTGTGTGCAGCACATCACCTGCCTCATCTAGCTAATTAGAAGGGCATTGTTTCCTCTGAAAGGTCTGTCATTTCATCACTTTAAATGCTGGTTATTTCGAGTACAGGATGAGCTACAGCTTGGATTAACTGTCCTTCAGAACTTCGTACCAGGAAGATGAAGGTGCTGCCATTGTGGGAAATCTTTGCACAATGGCCATGAAACTGAACCTTATTTATTGCCAGGGAGGCAAACTGATGTGACTGGCTCCTCTGCGTTTAACATATAAAAATATCCCAAGCAGCCCGGTGAGGAGAAGATTAAGCACTTGCAGTGACGTGACATAATCCCTGCAGCTCCTGTCAGGAATTCGGGGCAGGAATTAGACTTAAACGCTCACTAAAATATGCAGAAATGAGGCGGAGGAGCAGAGGCATGTTGTGTGCTGTACGCAGCGTTTTTCCTGGGTGGTGCATTTTGCTCTTTCAGCCTTTTTGGTTCTGCAGCCAGCCTGTGTTTGGCATCAGATCCGACGTGTGGTGTGGGCGAGGTGGTGTGAGCCTCCTGGGGCTCACGGGCCCTCGGTCCTGCCACAGAGCCAGCAGGGATTCAGTCCCAGATGGGAATGAGTGGGGAATTGCCTCAGATTTCGGGATTGTGTTGCAAGTCTGCTCCTGCGGTGCCCTCCTTGGTCATCAGTGGATGTGCTAAGGGCTGTGGTCGAGGCTGTGTTTTCACCTTTAGCTCCAAATGGCCTTTTCCTTTCCCCAAAAGCCATGAACAGTAGTTGTGTCATCCCTGCGTGTGTTTGTCTATCGTCAGTTGAAAGTCAAGGCTTTGGATTTCGCCTTTTGTCTCAGGAAACATGAAACATAATTCAGGGAAAACAGCTGTGTTCTCTTCTGTGGAGTTTCACAATGGATGAATTCTGCAAAATAAGCCGCGTATTGTTTTTGCAGTCACTGCTTTCTTTTGATATTTTATTTTTATTTTTATTTCCATTATGAGATTAAACTCTAGACTCCGCTCCTTCTCTTGGGAACAGTTTTACGACCGCTCTTTTCACAGGCCTAAATTATTCACCGAGCTGTTTTTTTTTTTTTTTTTTTTTTTTTTTTTTTTTTTCCTGAGATCAGAATGAGTAGGTCTGATCTGGGGCTGCTGTCATGTGTGGGAGCCCTTTGAAGCTTGTCATCATGAATCATTAACAGGGGCTGCAATAGGATGGCAAAACGGAGACCTGACACTTTGTGTGGGTGATCCGAGAATCACCTTTGGAGATGCACAAAAGGTTTAATCCCGCCCGTGGCTTTTCCCGTTGACAAAATAGTTACGTTGTGTTTAATTTTCTACTGACTCACATCCTTGCGTGCTACAACTTACCTTTTTTTTCACGTGCAAGCACAGTTTGCATTTCGTGCCGTTCTCTCAATAGGCATCTAAGCCGAGAGTCACTGCAGGTATTTATTTTGCATGGGGTGATGCAACGAGCTGGACTGCTGTTTTGTTACCCACCCTGACACTTGCTGCATTGTAGGGGAACAAAGCCAAGGCAAACAAGGCAACTGCTTTTATATGATTCGGGATGGCACCAGGGCCCTGCTGCCTTCTCTCTTTCCTGAGTGGTTTTAATCCTTGGTGTTGGGCTGTGAGCACTCAGGCAAGGATGCTGCATGGCTGTCCTTAAAGGGTATCCCTATTCCCAAAGGGTAGGGTGCTGCTGTATGTAATAAGCTATAGGCAGCCCCCTTCTACGCTGATTAACGCCAATTCTCTGAAAAGGAACTGGGTCCTCAGGTAGCCCATACACATTCAAAACCCTGGGGAATCCAAAAAGCGAACCACAAGGTGTTTCATTTTCACAACAGGACATGTCCAAATGAGATCAGTGCTGAACAGGTCTCTAACCCAGTCCCAGGTGAGCTCTTAGGGAGGTGAAGAGCTGCAGCAGCACCAAACACAAACCCTCAGGCATAAGAAAACCAGTCCCTGGCATGTCTTCTCACGTCTTGGCAGAGTTGGGCATCATTTCAGGCTCTCGCAGGGCAGAGGGGAACCAGCCTCAGCAGCTGCCCACTGCAACATGTTTTGTGGTTATTCTCTGTCTGGTGGCTCCTGGCTTCTTTTTCTTTGGACCTGTAGATTCATATTTCCAAAAAAATCCACCCACCCCCAAATTTAGTGAGTGTGTGGATGCAGCTTGTAACCCTCTTCAGACTGAGGGTTTCTTTTAAAGCTTCCTCCAGGGATAACTGAGATCTGTTTGCTCTTGCCCAGTAATCACAGCAATGATACTCCTCAGAATCAATAATTAGAGGTATTAAATAAAAATCCCCATAATTTAAAGCCCTTGCAAGCTTAATTAAGCCCCATCTGCTGCAGCCAGGATAGGTGCTCCCCGTCTCTGTTCATTTTCTGCTGAGCTGTGTGTTGGTAATGATGGGTATTTTTCATAGACTGATTTCCGCCCCCCCCTTGGGACAGAAAACATATGTAACGTCTTTAAAAATAAACAAAACGAATGACCTAACGATGCAGACTTTGAAAATTTGACGGAAGATTAGTAGGCTGTAATCAATCATAAAATCACACAAGGATGGCACGTTGGAGAACCGATGTGGTGAAGAAGCACGGGTGTTAGCTGCTGAAATTAAATGAGGAATCAGCTAGAGAACAAGGTGGGGATGACAAAGTGTGTAAATGTCGAACACAACGATGTCGTGGGGCTGCACATCAGCAGTGGGACCAGGACAGGGCTTGCAAAGCTCTGCCAGCTGCCCGAGGTGTCTGCCCCAAACTCGGGGCTCCACCGCCTTCACTCTTGGGGACAAAAATATGTCCGGCTCATGATCGTTTCCAAAGGCCTTTCTTTGGCAGCCTTTCCTGGCAGTTGGCTGTCTCTGAAAAGGCAAGCAGTTGTTGCTAAAGGAATTTGGAAGCAGAATGGGGCCCTAATGCTGTGGGAGAGGGCTGTGCCCAAGGCTGTCCCCAGTGTGGATGGGTCTGGCTTTGTGCTAGTGGTTCAGCTTTCCAAGGAGGGGCTGGGTGGGCAGCGACCCTTCCTCCTTCCCTTCATCCCCTGTACTAGGGCATCGCTTTGTCCCCAGGAAGATTTCAGAGAAACTCCGTGAAATCAGACAGAGCTGCTGCATCTTGGTCCCAGCCCCTACAGGTGACGGCCAGGCCATGGGAGCTTCCTCAAGATGTGGATTTATGGACGTTCTCTGAGACCAGGGGACCTAAGAGTTAATGTGGATTTCAATCAAGAAGACATTAAGAAGGGCAGAGGGAAAACAGATTAGCCGTCCTCTTGCCTTGCTCTATAAGATGAGACAACAAGAAAATGTGATGAGACCAATGGAAAAATAAAAGGAAATGAGAAATCAAAGGAAATGCTGCTTTATGGGTTATTTCATATGGTGAATTTGGGAAATTTTCCCTTTAGGAGATCAAATATTCTCTTATATTTTTAACAGAGCTGGATAAGACATGACTGCAAGGACAAACCCCGTGACAGAGGCTGATCCCCTGCAGGGGTTGGGCAGGCAATGGCCCATCTCAGACGAAGCAGTGGGGTGCTGATGGATGCTGCCCTGGGCTCGTGGAAGCTGCAAAAATAATTGCCATGCTCCTAGGCTGGTGTGGTCGCCCTGTCCTTTTGGTACCAGCGGTCAGCCGCTGGTGCCCAGCCTCCCGTGAGCAAAGGTTCAGGGGTTTTGCAGTGATGTGATGCTGCCAAAGCCACCTCCTCTCTGCCGGTGCTCCAGCAGTTGGGTTTTGCCCCTGCCCTGACACGCAGCCCCTGGTCTGAGGTCTGTGCCAGCTGGCTGACGGCAGGCGAGTGCTGCCAGAGGCCAAAATGAATGATTTATCTCTGCGCTACCGTCACCGTTCCTTAAGACTGAGGGCTCTCTAATTAACTCCCTCACCTTCATAAATTCTTCATCAGGATTTGTATCTCTGGTGCTTTGCACATGTTTGTGGTGGTATCGGCTACACTAGTCCGTGGTTTCCTGGTGGTATCAGCTACGTTAAGCACTGGTTTCCCTTGCAGGCATCCCATCTCGGTGAGCTTTTCTTTCCCTTTCACAATGCCTTCGGCTGTGCCATGCACCACCTTCTCCCCTCGTCCTCTTGAAATCTCCACAGAAGTGCCACTTTTGTGACCTACGAGCTACATTCTAGCGACAAGAACACCTCAACCGCAGTAACAGGCTCCAAACCCGACATACAGAGAACACCACCAGAAAGCTTTTAAGCAGCGACTGCTCGCCCTGCCTGCAAGCAGCGGTGCCAGCACAACGCAGGCCAGCTCCACACATCCCAAGCCTTGCCCCGCGCTCGGCTTCCTGCGTGTGAGCGGGTTGTTTTGATACCTTACACTCGGAATATCCTGCTTTCTCTAATTGCGTTTTGTGCCTGCCTTGGGAAAAGGCTGCTGTGCTGCCAGCGCAGCTGTGCCCCGCGCCCCCGCCGCGCGCGGCCCACCCCGCGGCTCCGAGGGCGCCAGCCAGGTGGGATGGCCGCCCTGCAGGCTCTGCTCCTGCCAAGGAGACACGGGGAATGTTGGCCGTGTCTTCAAAGGTCCGCTGCGGCCCTCGATGTTCCTCACCGGAGAAGGTCAGCGGAAGAAAGTCGCCTGGGAGCCGCTCTCCGGAAGCGAAAACGGGATGCTGGGTTGGCTCCTGGAGAGCAAAACGCACTTTGTGAGAGTGAGCAGCAGCCCACACAGTCTTTAGGCATGTTTGTACCCGGAGCAAAGGCCTGAGCACGTAAATATCTCCAAATGAAGCTACCAGATAAGGCTGGCTGCAAGAAAGGGAAGAAGGCAGGGTAAGTTTGCCTTTCCCACAGCACTGGCCTGATGCTCTATCTGTGGTCACTCTGGCTGGTCAGAAGGGCTTCGTCAGCCAGGAACGTAATTACTGATTTGGTCATTGTATTTGTAGGACAGGTTGGCCTTGTTTTTCTTTAAGGAGCTCTAAAAATGGTCCAGCTCAAGCTAAGGAGACGTTCCCCCCCCTTCACTTCTTCACCCCCATGACTACGCACAGTGGTATTTCCAGCTATGCCGAAGCTCTCCAAAATTTCCCCTTTTCTTTCAGGAACTCTGGACACAGAAGCAGAAGACAGCTGAGGATGTAGTATCCTAAAGTCACATTTAAAGACGTTTAAAGACAATTATGTTAACTTTCAGACATCTCGGGGCCTGCCCCTTTCCACTGGGCATTACTGACATTTGGGATTTCCATGCCAGCCCGTTCCTTCTTTGTGGGCCGCTTGTGCAATTCACTTGGCGTCACGCTTGGTGCTGCACAGATGGGAATCTGCCTGGTGAGGGCAAATGGGAAAAAAGGTGCTCTAAGTGTTTTCTCAAGTGTCAGCCCGTTATTTTAAGGGATAATTTGTGCCTCTGTCTGTACAAACCCATCTGGGGCTGGAGCATGATAAGACAAGCTGATCTGTAACATTCTTCAGCTTCTGTTTTGTGCTGCTGGGAGACAATTTCCAGGGCGAGGCCCCTGAATTTTGTATTTAGCCTGTCTCTAGCAGAGGCAGGCACCGTACACATGAGCTCCAAATTCTCAGATTCCCTGCAATTGTGGAAAAAAAGGGAGCAAGAGACTGGCAGATGTTTCCAGTAGCCTTCTGTTTAACACCCTTTGCTTTGTTTTATTTAGCCTCCAAGGAAAAAACAGAGTTTTTCTGCAGTGTGCCAGTGCTTACCGCTGTTCAAACCCGTACAGTATTTATTGCATGTAAATGAGAGCCGGTCTGTGGACAGCCGTGGTTCCAACATCTACTGGGCAAGGTCAGGGTGGGAAGAGAAGCACCACGATGACCGTGGTGCAGATGACAGCAAACCCAGTGCACAACCGGGGGCTGCTTCTGTCATAGGAGAGCATGGAGGAGACTTCCCACCTGGCAGACCGTCCCCTCGTCTCCGTACAGGGCAGGCTGGGATTTTAATATATTTGTGCCTCAAAAAGGTTCTCCAGGTGTTCTCCAGGCCCAGCTCTGGCTTTGTAGTGTTATGCTTTATCGTTCTTGAACACTTCCATGCCCAAGACACTATGCCTTTCCATGGTGGAGTATGCTGGATGTGGGACTGACAGGACTGATGGAGTATTGCACATAATTTGGGGAATTCCTTAAACAATATAAAGCACCTATCAGGCCTTCAGGACATGTCAGGCAGCGCGGTCCCATCAGCAGAAGATCTGCTATGAAACAGTCTGGCTCTTTTCAGCGTGTAGTTTTAACCAGCTCGGTGGCCAGATCCCATGTCTTTTCCCTAATTTGTTCAAGATGCATGCTATAAATCACCCTGACTTTGACCTGTGAAGGAAAACTAACTTGACAAATCACCTTCTGTTTTCATTTTTGTCAGGACCTTATTTATGAAAACGGGCAGGTCGCTGATAGCTCTGGCTGTTGTTGCCCAGGAGCCCGTGGGTTTGATGTATGTTCAGCCTGGGTCCGGGCAGATGCCTTTCCTCTGCTCTTCGTTTCTCATGTTAAAACTTGTGTCTTATAGCGAAGAATTTGATTTATTAAAAAACACTTCATAATACAGCAAGGCAGATGTCAGCTGTGTTAAATACCTCCATAAATTTTGCCTCTCTTGAGCAGATTAAACATGCAATTATTTGAGGAATGATGAAGGCACCCTGCACCAAAGCAACATTTCAGTAACCTGATAACGTGAGCAGCTTTAGCTCTGTTACGGAAATGAAGCTGTGTGATTGTGCTGCCTCTCTCTCCTCCCACAAGAAGTATCTAAACCTGAGAGCTATTTCCAGCACAGCTTAACAGAGGGCTGATATCTCACAGACAATTTCGGAAAGGTTGCAAGCCGTGGGGCTGGGTGCTGGGAAAGCTCTCTGCTTTAGGGAGATTTGGTGACTCTCAGCTTGTGTACCTGCCTGCTCTTTGCAGGGGCATGCTGCAGGGACTCCCCCAGCCCGGTGCTGCAGGTGCCTGCAGCACACAGGGGAGGCAGGGGAGGCTGAGACAGTTTGACACCTGTACTAAGTACCAGGAGCTTGTAACACAGCCTCTGGCTCTGCCTCGAGCCTTTCTTTAGAGAGGCGGAGGCTGCAAGGACTTAAAATACCCTAAGGGCTTATTTCTGCCTTCATTTGTGCTTTCCCACTTATTTTCTCCTTCTATTCCCAGGGTGGTGCCCATGGAGTCTTTGTGTGTCTCCACGCTGTCACTGCTGGGCTCCCGAAGATCCTGGGGTCATTTCCAGCCCACACGATGATGCTTGGTGATGCCAGAGAGCCACGGGGCAATGGGACAAAGGCAGGCAGGGGCAGCCTGGGGCTGTGGTCTCCAGCCCCAGCTTGTGGCTGAGCCTGGACATCACTTGCTGTGCTCTTGTCCCACTCCCCCTGCCTGTAAAGCAGCAGTGCCCATTAACTGATGAAATAGGGGGAGCATTAAGGACTTCATGGACATGCAAAGATTGTAAACTATGCAAAGAACTCCTAGAACCCGTACCATGGGCTTGCACAGGCAAAATCCTGAGACCAGTCCTTTTCAAAATCAGATTTTTAAGGCTTTGATTTCCTTTAAGCAGGGTGAGTTTTGCATGATCAATGTATCAGGCCTTGTGAGCATCCTTGTCCTCTCCTGGCTGCTGAAACCACTCATGCTGTGGCCCTGACTGGTGTTGCTTCTCCCTCCTGCAGGATGAGAGAAACTGGCCCCATGCCTCCATTTCCATGTCTCCAACACAACCTCATCCAGCTTTTGTAGTTTGTCCAGCTGCCAAACCTTGTATAAACTGCTGTTGCACATTGCTGCCATTAATCACCAAAGCTTTTTTAGGGGGGTTGCGTTGTGCTTCCTTACAGACTATACCTCCTTATCATCCACACATAATCTTGTTACGGCTTCGTACCTACCTGCACGATCCACTTATCAGCCAATAAATCTGAGCAAGTTTGCCAAGTGGGTTCACTGCTGCGGGTTCCCCAGGCTCAGACCAGCACACTCCCTGCCCAATATTTTTTGCAGTGATGCTTACAGCAAACACACCTTGCCCCAGCTCTCCCCTGATGAACTGGCTTTATTTTTATTCCCCAGCCATTACTACTTGCTGTTTTCACCCTGAGATGTTTCCTGTTCATTTAGCCTCTTTTCCTATGCTGTTCTGGAGGTAATGAAATGTTCTGCTCGCTCCTTCCATCTGCAGGCACGAGCAGAGCAACCCGAATTCCACATCTGCACTTCGGAGCCTTCCCACTCTGCCTTGCCTTGATATATTTATGCTGCAAATATTTAAGGGCCAAAGGTGGAACTTGAGGAGAAAGTTAATTTTTATTCTGTGAATAAAAAAAATCTGGGTTAGGTGCTGGTCTCCGTCACCTGGATCAACATGCTTCTGCTGAAGGTTCCAAAAAAAAACCCAAACAATAAAAAACCCAACACCAAACACCCCCAGAAAAATCAAAGCTTGAGAATTCAAGTACGACAGCTTCCAGGGAGTTGCAGGTGAGCTGGGAGCTAAGATTTAAGCTGCAGTTGAAGAATTTCATTGACGTAGTTTTAAAATATGTAGGTATAAATTCCCATTTTTCTACATGCAGAGCTAAGCGTGTTCCTCTGTATTTCTTCTGCTGAATGTTAAGTGGATCAGTTTTACCGAGGTTACCTCAATTTTTTTTTTTTTTTTTTTTTTTTTTTTTCCAGTGGAATTTAATTCAACACAAACCCTACTACTTAGTCTTTTTGGTCATATTTCCTCATTTAGGTGCTTGTGCAAGGAAAGGGTGAGAGCAATCAGAAAACACTGGAAGCTAAACAAATGTTCCCTAATCTCTCTCCAAGCCCATACTGAAATGTTATTAGTATTTTTGGGCTTGTCTGGATTAGTTTCTTAAGAAGCTGAAGCTGAACAGATCTAAGTAGATTATTAATTTAGTAAAACACGACCTCTCTGGGGACTGAGCCAAAGGAGTGTCACGTTGCTTTGCTTTTCTGCCACGTACACACAGGTTTTTGGGATGGATGCAGCTCTCCTTTAAACGGAATGGTGTGAGCAGAGAGTTCTTAGTGCTTGTCGTGTGGACACCACATGGCAGCAAGGGGAGCCTTCAGCTGCTCCTCCTCCTCTTCCCCATGCTCATGGTTGTGCGTTTGGCCTTAAAGACCTGTGCCTTAATGCCTCTACCACAACGTCAACTTGAATCTTAGCTTATGGCGATGGATGTCATTACCCTTTTCAACCACAGTAATTCTTTAATTCTTCTGAAATCTGCTGTCTTGTATCCAGTGAGGAGAAGCTGCATAAATAATGGGTACAAGTACTGTGCTGGAAAAGGAGCTGGCAGAGCTCTGAGGACGGGGTTATTGCCTACCACTGGTGTTGGCTGGATGGAGGCTGAGCTTCCCATGGGACAGAGCTGGCCAAGGTGGCAATGCCCTAGGAGGGCATGAAACAAGTGATTAGTCAGTGGCATTACATGCAGAAACAGAGCATGAGTAGCAGTATTTGTTATTTAAACCACTTCCATTGTGTGCTGGAGGCTTCACCCATCCATCTGGAGACAGTGTGAGCAACTTGCCACAGCAAGTTTTTTTTTTCCTGTGCCCAAACTATGCTGGAAAAAAAAAAAAGAAGAAGAAGAAGAAGAAAAAAAAGAACATCCTCATTGTCAAAGAACTTAGAGTTCATAACTGAATATTTAATAATCAAGGAAGGGCTACAACTGAACAGGTCTGGCTGCAGGAGGAGCCCGTAAATAAGAGCAGCTTGGCCCGAGGCCTCCTGCTTGCTGTACGGGACCGACGGCCGGCTCCTGCTCCTCGATCCCCTTCCAGCAGGACCGTGTGGCCTGGAGCAGGGTCACTGCACCGGTGTCACCGGCAGTGCGATTTGGCTCCGTCTGTCCTACGGCTGAGACAAACCAGCCTGCGAGACGCGGAGGGTCCGTCCCCCTGCGCCGAGCGCGCTGATTGCAGCACCTGGGCCTAAGTGTGAGAGCAATTCCTGAGGGCCTGAGTATCGGTGGTAGGGAAAAGGCTGTGTTTTGGGAGCTTTCCCTAAGTGACACCTGCTTCAGCAGCTGAAGTGCCCCGAGGCCGTTTGCTTCTCATTACTTGAGGTTTTTTTTTTTTTTTTTTTTTTTTTTTTTAACCCTTTCCACCAGGATGGATCCTGTGGCTGCTGCATGATGACAACGCTTAGGAGTTAGGGCTGGACTTACATGGGGGAAGAGCCTTCCTGCAGGGCTCAGTCTGGATTTATGGTGTTTCCCTCCTTTCCCCGAGGATCCCTGTGGTGGGAATTGGCTGTCCCGAGCTGACAGCAGATGCTGGGGCAGTACGACCACTGTCCTCGCTCAGCAGCAGAGATGGGGCTGGGCTTTGGATGTGGCCATCTCATCCCATGGCCTGCTGAAGGACCTGCAGGGACCGCTCAAATACCACCATGCCCTTGCTGGAAAAGTCCTGTCTTAGGTTCTTCCTAGAACCAAAGCTTCCAATGAATACCAAGAAGTGGGAGGTGTGTTATTCAGTCTGCATAAATGGGTCAAAATCTTTGGGATTTAGGTTGCCGTGTGGAAAAGAAAACCTCCTTGCATTTAGGGACAAAATATTTTCACAATTGCTATGAATTTGCCAAAGAAAATACAATTCTCTGGTCTTTGAGGTGTTAGGAAGGAAATCAGAATGAAACTCGCTGAGATCAGAATAGCAAAGCTTGGAAACATGAAGCAATCTGTCTCTTGTAGCTGCTACATCCAGAATCAGCAGCAATAAGTCTCAGCTTAAGCAAAGAGTGAATTTTTCTGGGTTCTTTTTCCGTTTCCATAGTTTTCGATAGGGAAATGGAGTTTACACATTGCACTGACATTGTTAGTATTCTTCCAGCTGCTTTCTGTTTAGCAGAATGAGTGTCTCACATTTATCTTGTACTCTTTAAATAACCAGAATTTTATTAGTGCCTCCTTCTAACCTCTCTAAACATAGTACTATTTTGGGAAGAACAAGACAATTTTGCATAAGAAAACATGGAGTGCTATATAAAATGTGAGAAGGGGGTGATAATGAGTAGAGCTGAGCAGAGTGCCTCTGGATGGTTTTCTGAAGGAAAATGTCCCTCTGCAAAACCAGCATTTACAGTGGACAAATTTCAGTGTTGTGATGTACTTTTAATTTCCTTTTGGAAAAATTAAATGGATTTCCTAGATTTACTGGAAAAGCACTTCTCGGTTCTCATTCCTAGGAAGGGGCTCTCTGCACTGGTGGGAAAGAAATGTGAACAAGCTCTGGGGCCGGTCTGTGCTGTGAATGTTCCCCAAGGAAGAGGGATTTTGGCCAGTTGATGCAGACCCAGGATGAGTCTGCTGGCCTGGGGGTGCTGTAAGCAACTGCCACGGTTTCGTGCTTGGTGCCAGTCCCCAGAGAGATAAAACTGAGTAATTTCTAGGGATACAGGCACATTGATGCAATTGATGCAATAGAAGGATTATTGCCCATTTTGGGCGTTTCAGATTTCTTTTCTTTGATTTCTGAACAGGCTTCCAGGAAAACCCATCTAGGTTGCTGAAGGTACTACTCTGATTCATGACTTGTTCACATTTTCCAGTAAAAGATGGCTTAATCCATTTAAGTCCCTTCAAAATTAATTGGCATGTTTAGCAGTTTCCAGTAATAAATATTCTTACATCTGTTCCATTGTTTCCTGATGAAAACTTGTTTTGATTTTAATTCGTTTCTGACCATTCTCCCTGGCCTCCGTTTGGGGAAATGGTTCACTTTTTGTTCGGGTTGTTTGGGGCTGGGAGCGGTGGCAGAGGGTGGCAAAGCCATTTGCCAAAATGTTTTGGTTTGTTATGGGAGAGGAAACGGCAGGGTAAAGGTCTAACATGCTGCCTGCAAGATATTTACAAGTTTTCTTTAAATGATTGTCACAGCATATCGCTTGGTATTTTCATCGTTGAAGTACCTCCCGAATGAAGATGGTGCGTGCTGCCCTCAGCTTGCAGCAGCGGGGTTTCGGACAGCCCAGAGGCACGCTCATAAATCCAGTCATTTACGGGCACATTTCTCAAAGAGCACCACAAATCTCCTCGCAAACCAAATCGCAGCATCGGACAAGGCAGCATTCAGCCCTGACTGCGGAGGTTTCATTACCTGAAGCCACTCCGGATTTATTTTTTTCTCATCCGTATGAGCATGTAGCAAATCCCCCTGAGCGATGTGGCTGGCTTCTCCACCCTTACAGCAGTGTTACGTCAAGCCTGAGTTACATATTGAGTAACTGGTGGTGGTGGTTGCTGTCACATTGCTGCTCAATTGCCCCAGGCTTTTCTAAAGTCAGCTTTGCTCAGCATAGAGTTGGGGTAAAACATTTTGCAAGGAGGTTTCCTCAAGTGTTAATATTTTAATTGCATTTCCCGTGAATTCTCCCTACCCTGGAGTGGGGAAGTCCAAGGACAAAGCTGGGCAGGAGGCACAGATTCCCTGAACGGCCCCTTTCCCCCAAACCTCTGGCTCCAGTCGTTGCACTGCAATCTCTTTGGTGATTTATTTTAGGTCGGTTCCTGCCGGCGGTGACAACTGACATTGGGTGATCTGTGTGCTTAATATAACCGGTAGGATCCTTGGGGAATGTTATTTATCTTGAGTTATGGACTGGTTAGTGACTTGTATGTCTTGTGATGCACAACTGGTTTATAGATTTGAGTAAAAACACATACACACATATTGTCAGCAATCCATTTCCAAGAATTCGGTCGTATTATCTTTTTACTTTTCAGAGCGCAATACGGCTGAAACTATTGACATGGCAAGAAATTGAAGTGCCTATTGAGGATTTTTAGCTTCCTCTGGGATCCTTAGAATAAATGAAAAGATAGTTTATGGAAAGGTACCATGTGAATTACAGACTCCTACTCACATGGATGACTGTTCAGTCAAAGCAGTAAGACCCACGCTCTACCCGGGCTGTGCAGGAGATGTTTTGATTTTCATGCAGAGCTGGGGAACCAAGAATTAGAAAGGACTGGGAGCTAAGTACAGTGTTTATTTTGTCCAGAAAAACAGGGTTTCCAATGGGACTAAATACCTGGAAGTCATCTACTGCAGTGAGTATTTTGTGGCTGGCACTTTCTACAAAAAAAGGCTCTGTTAGTGCATCTACACGCAGGTAAACCCACCCAAATTGGGTCACTTTTGTTTGTGCTTTTGGAAGTCATTTCAGGCCCTGGCATATGCACCCCATCCCTGAGCTCCGCTGTCCTTCCCCCGCTGCTCTTTGGGCTCCTTGAGGTCCAGGTCTGAGCCTCGGACGCTGTGTTACAGAGGTGCAGCCTTCGTCTTCCCCCCCGAGCATCAGGTCCTGCTTACTGTGACTGTCCTCCATCCAAATTTTGCGAATGTCCTTAAGCATTTCTGAGGGCTTGTCACTGTGCAGAAGGGACAAGGTGTCCGGTATTTTATCACCTTGATGAATTACGTAATGTGCAGCAGAACAGTGGAAGGAGCCAGTAGGCAGGATGGGTTTTGGTGGGGAAGAGAAAGGCGATCGCGATGAGAAATCACAGGGTGGGATGGCGCCTGCCATAGTCCAGTCAGCCTATTGCCCATGGAGAGGTTTCTAGGACAACTGCTGGGCTTTGGGAGCAGCAAAAGAATGGAGCCAAGTCCTAAAGTCAGATGAGGAGCAAATGAGTAACATCTGCTGGGACGTGTGAAAGAGCCATTTGTGCTCGCTGCAACCCGACGCGTTGCTCCAGCAGCCACCGCGAGCGTGGGCTGGGCTCTCTGTCCCCACACGCATGCTGGCCCATGGACGGAGTCGTTAGGGATAATTTATGTGCTCGTTACAGCCGTGGCTCTGGACACTGCCCTGTGCTTCACTGGTGCATCCCACTGGACATGGGTGCTTGCACGGGAGCTTTGCTTCACCTCCGTGTATTTGCAGAGAAGTCTCTATCAGTCTGCTGAGAGGTGAGGTCCCAGGAATGCTGCTGCTCTACCTTTGTTATTTACATTCCTGGGTCATACATCATGGGTTTCTGCTGTCCTTCCACCCCCCTGCTCTGGCAGGCAGCTCTCCAGCCATCTGACCACTGGGACAGGATCTGGGGAGTCAGTGCAGGGAACTGAGCATCCTCAGCATCTCACCGGGGCTGCCTGTGGGTGAAATTCCTATTGACTTTGACGGGGCGAATAAGCCTCCCTGCTTCCCTTTCCGGCCCCTCTTCCAATTTGTTGGGTCAGCTTCTTGTCTGTAATGAGGCTATTTTTTGTGCTGCAGAGTGCAGTTGGAAGCGTTGGAGTCAGAGGTAGCGAGGAGCCCAGCAGGCTGGCACCTGCGGCGGCTAATCAGCGCCGCTTCACTCCGCTCACACTCGGGAAGCACACAAAAGCGCGAGCAATTTTGAAAATGAGAACGAGCGGCCCGAAATTTCTAACAGCAATTATGTTCTCACAGCTGTGCTGCCTGCCCCGAATACATAGAAATCAAGTCAAAACCAAGCTCCTCTAGCTCAAAGAAAATTAACCTTCATATCTGAGCTCAATGAGAAGTGAACTTACTTTCCCTTCAAATGAATAATATAGTCCTGAAAATCCTAGTGGCAAATTATGTTGTAATTACATTCTTTGAATGAAAGTTTGTCAGTCCAAACTAAACAAATAGAAACTCAGGCAAGGCAATAGAGAGATTATATTTGGAATAAAATTTGGCCTTGGTATATTGTTTTCATGCTGAAGCTATGCCAAAGTTAATCTGCTGTAATTGCATCTATCACCAGCTTCTAGTATAAATAACGGAGACAACCCCGGAGCTGTTGATAGGATGCTTTCATTACCATCTCGTTGCCACCGTAGCAGAGTAGGCCAGATCTCATTTCTCAGGGATTAGACCAGGAGTTACTGAGTTACTCAGTATCTGTGAATTTTGCTTTGAAGGCAGTCAGTGAGCATTTCTCTGGAGCTCCCACTCTGACACAGCTGAGGAATAATTGTGGGGAACAGGAATGCAAGAGTGCTTCCCTTTTTATCTGCAAGACACACGAGGTTTGTAAGCAGAGCAGAGCAAAGGGGGACATTTTATAAAGCCACGAGCACTTCCTCTACCCTTCCAGCGACCTTTTGGCCAGCAGATACAGAGAATTATTTACCAAGAATTCCTGGTAGGAAAAGCTTGTTGCAGCATGATACGAGCAGAGAGAGAGAACAATAACTTGTGAGGATGGGATTTAATCTTTGAGCTTGCTTTAAGGGGTCTGATCTCTGTCCAGCTCTGCCCTACCTTCAGAGGGCGGGCAGCCCATGCCCTGCTCCCATCCTGCACAGCACCCTTGGGTGCCTGGAGTGCCAGGATCGATATCTCTGGGTACCCTTTGCACAACACTGGCTTGGGGTATCCCAGAAAACATTAATTTAATTTTATGTGATTTAAAAAACAAAGATGCAGGGGAACAGTGGGGATGGAGCTCTCTCTAAAATCTCTGTGTGTCACTAATGTAATAGAAGTAGAGAAAGAAATAGTTTGACACACATTCCTAAAGTTATTAAGCAGTAGAAATGAAAAAAAAAATTTCTCTCCTATGTTTGATACATTTTTCCCTAAGTGACTATTACTTGTTACTTTGCATCCAAAATAGGAAATTATCAAGATTATGAAGTCCAAAGGAAATAGAGAAAATGGTCAGACAGGGTACTGAGGAAATATTAAATCCTTTAGCAAACTGCGTCTCCTTACATACAGTATTAAGTATCCCAGGACTGATCATCTGCAGCTTATTTTCAGTTCTTTATATTTCATTGTTTTCTCCACTGGAAACAGGATTAATATTTTTAGCCTGTCTCTATATGAGATCAGATGTTCATCAGTGCTTTCCCCTCTCTTTCCAAGTTGGTTGTTTCCTGGGAAAAGTATTTAGGGGAAACCCGTTCACCAAAGGGCACCCTCTGGTCATAAACAAAGTGTTCAAATACATTCCCCTCCCCATTAATTTTGCATGCGTTAAAGTCTAACATCTTGATTCAGCTGTTTCTCGAGGGCATGGCCCAGGTCACCCTGCCTGTGGCTGTGGGCACGTCCCCGTCCCCCAAGCACATGGGGCATCACGTCCCTGCTTCAGCATGCACCCGTACCCATGGCTGGGGCAAGCACAGCTGGGAGCTGCCACAGCATCCTGCTGTAGGAAGGATCCTAGAAATGAAAAGAAAGATGTTGATGGTGCAGGGAATCATCAGCTGTGAGCTCTAGCCCTTGTTCTCCCTAGGTTGATAGATGGCAAGCTGATAGCATCTGTCTTCCCGTGTCATTGCTCTTTGGGTATCTGTCTTACCAACAGACTAAGAAAAGAGGAGAGAAACCAACAAAGTCCACAGGCATGGGTGAGGCACCCAGCTCCTGCCATTCCTCTGGCTGATCTCCAGCTGACCTGCAAAGCTGGAATCAGAAGCTGCATCCTCGGATATTTTCCTCCATCCATGCAGCAAGGGCATGGCACGAACCAGAGGGAACAGTCCAGAGCTCGCTCGTGCAGCCAGGCCATGCAGTGCACATGGAAAATCCACAAACTGGGAAGTGCCTGCTGGATCACTATCCCTTTATATTTTGCACCATTATTTTTGCCCACATTTAATTTAATGCATGCACACCCCAATTTAATGAATGCACACCCCATGAAAATCTCAAAAGCCCTTCCCGATGAGGACCTTACAGCCTGATCTGAAGCTGTGGGAAGGGCCCAGGAGAGCTCCTCATCGCTGCTACCACAGCTGTGGAGCCCTTAAATCCAGTGCCGTAAACTCAAACTGTCTGACTGTAACCAAACCCAGGACCTGTCACTCAAAATTCAAGTACAGATTTTCAGCTAATGAATGCTGCGTATGTGCCTAAAAATTCCTTAAATTTGAGTGTTACTGGCATGCGGTAAACAAAGATTTTGTGCCTGTTCCCCTACATAAATATTTATAACAAAGCTGGTGGCTACTGGTCAGATGTGCACGTTTGTTGTTCTCAGCATTTTTGGACATAATCTACCAAAGATTTACATGTGTTTTTAATGCACAATAACTTTCTACTGCTGGAAGGCCTTGGATTAGGATCAACTACCGAAGTTGCTTCTAGAAGAAGAGAGTTAGGCAGAGTTTGACACGCAGAAGGTTTTATATGGTTGTTGATCAGAGGCTGTTTTGCCAAAGAAGCTTAGAAATACTCAGGTTGCACACAGGAACGTGGCAGTAATGACTTTGGATGACTTGTGACCGTTCCCTTGTTGGGTATAAACGTATAAATAAATACCTCCACCTTTCTGCAGCTTTTGAATGGGGCTGTGCAGAAATGGACTGGGTTTTGTCACTCCAAACAGACTGCTGTCCTCTGGATGCTCGTTGCTGGGACCTGTGAGCTCCAAGGGAGTACAGAGACCAAGGCAAAGATTTTCAAAGAGGACAGAGCAGATACGGGATACGGGATAGAACGGATACAGGACAGATACGGGACAGAACAGATACTCAGTTAGTCAAAAAGCAGTGCCTATATTTGAGCTAGGTGTTTTTAAGCTTACTTTGTAATTGGGGAACAGGAATAGAAACCTCTGCATGCAGTTTCAGTCTTCTGAAAGCAGATACCCAGGCAAGCAGGCTGACTCCCATTCATATCTCCCAGCTGGTGATGCTGGTGCTGTACCTGGTCCCAGGTGTGCGTCGGTGGTTGGCTGGGGGCGCTGATTTCATGTTGTAAACCACGCTGCGAGTAAATAACCCTACCCACGTCCATCTGTGTGGAAGAAGCCTCGCCTCCCAGCTGTTCCCCCAGCCCTGCAAAGCCAGAGCTTCATTCATCCGTGTTTTTTCCTTCGTGCAAACTGAACAGCCAGAAGTTGCATTAGAAATGAGTCGAGATCAGTAGTAAACAGCAAGGTGTGTGGGCAGCACAAAGCTCTGGGCCCCAGCTGGGGTGGCTCAGGGACTCCTGCGGTCACGGCCCACAGTCACGTAGGGAAGGAGAAGGGAAGATGCTGCCCTCCTGCAGGAACACGAGCAAATGTTCCCCATAAAAGCAATTTACTCGTAATGCAAACACGTACAATTTGATAATCCGTGTTTTGATGGTAAACAAAATGCAGAGCTCTCCTTGATCAGCCAATGGGAAAATCACTGGAGTTTATTTTAATCAGGACCAGACTCCCCAGCTTTGGGAAGCAGGAGAAGGGACTCTGCTGCTGACCGGCTGGTGGGTGCCTGGGGAGGTGGCACCAGCATCCCAGCCCTCACCCTGCGCCGCTGCAGCCCGTCCCTGAGCCAGGGAGGAGGTAAATTGGGACCAGCACCTTAAGCCAGGCTCAAGCACTGGCAGCAAACATCATGTTCAATGCTTCCTTTTTTCCCTCATTTAGTGGGGAAGTTACAGTCCCAGCTTTCTCGCAGCATTATCCCTCCTGGGGCATTTTGCAGATTGGCAGTGGTGGAGAACCCCATGTTCTAATACCTTGTGGCCTCACTTGAGGTGTTTGAATTCCAGGGAGCCTAGCACAGCTCGCTGTTTACATCCTTAGCATTTGACTTCTGAGAACATCTTGAGGACAGCAGCAGGCAGCATGTGGAGGAAACACTGTTGGTGTTGCTAGCCAAAAGAATGCTGAAAAGGAGATGTCTGTCACTCAGGGCAAAGCCCAGCCTTGATCTCACTGCTGCCACAGACAGAAATCCTCATTGTGTTCAAAGGAAACCGATCCTCTCTGCTGCGTTTGTCCCTCCTTCCCCACACCTACACTCAGGATAAGTTGTTTTTCCCTCCCGCAGGCTGCATCTTCAGGACACTCAGTAACTCTTGAGATATTTCACTCGTTTGGAACCTCTTCATTCCACCCTTTAGGTAGAGACAGATGTAATCCTGCCACTAGCAAAACACAGCAGGTAATAAATTACACTGTGTATAACAGCACTCTTCCCAGTTTCCATAACTTGTTTGGGCTTGTTATGGTTGTCCACAGCCTCCCCACTACATCAACACAAGAGCAAAATACCCACTGCATTTTAAAAGAAGCCTTTGGAGATGAGAAACGAGCAGCGTGGAGATGAGAAATAACACATTATGTGCAGACTGTCCTTTCTGGCTTTGTTTGGTTTGCTGTTTGTCAGTGGAGCAAAGAGGTGCCCTTGACAACAGATGGAAAATTAGTCCCTGTATCGAGCAGGGGCTCCAGTGAAGATTATGGCCCACTGCAAACACACACAGGAAGGATGCATTCGCTATCCAGGAGATCTTACAGTCTAATTTAAGCCAGGAAACAGAAGGAAGGTAGATGAGGAGGAGGAGAGGGGGGAGAAGAGAAATAGCCTCCAGGAAAGTCATTAAGAAACACATGCCTTCCTGACTTCATGTCTTTTTAAAGTGTATTTTATCTCTCTCTACTGGGCTTTGAACCTCTAGGAGTTTATTTAAGCTATTGCCAACTTGCCGACTTAGGGAGCAAATAAGCCTTTGGGATCAAAGCAGCTGGTATTGTCAGAGGTATTGAGGGTGAAATAACACATTAGCAGAAGGAGAGCTGAGAATAAAATTGGAAAGAAAATCCTACTTGATATTTTGTTCTCTTTTATTTTTAACCTCCTTCCCAGCTTGATCCCTCTCATTTGAACAGGTATTAATTTTCTTTGTGTGGATCCCACCGGTATAAATATTTAATGGTCCTAGATTACAGAGCTGAAATATGAGATTAGTTCCAAACTTAAAGATTCCTACCGAACCTCTTCTTCACACTCGAACGATTCCCACATTGGAGCGAGTAATATCTCCCATCTCTGTGGGAGGAGCACCTCCAGCTCTATTTCGAGTTCATTTTCTTTTTTCGGCCTTGCTCAAGGCTCAGCAGACGCGAACACCTCGCCCACTCCCCAGTTCTTCCGTCGCTAATTTTGGTGGCATGCTGTGACAAACCAGTCAGAGCTCCGGGCTCTGGGGGACACGGCACGTGGGCTCACCAGCCTGAGCACCGCTTCCTGCTGCTTTATGGGTATAAATAAGCAAGCAGGCGCGTGGCTCGGGGGCTGTGCAGTGTTTGGCATGGAAAAGTCCACACAAGCACGGCAGTTATGGTATGGTGGGCAATATGGGGCAGGGTCTATGGTGATAGGGTAAAGTTACTTGTGCCTGCTCTTGTTGTACAGACAGGTGCTTGCCTTCTCTTCTGTTTTCACTCTCAGATAAGGCAAGGGAGAGGCAGAGAGCAGAGGCACGTTGGCCACCGTTTTTTTGGTGAGAGAGCTAATGTGGAAACTATATCAATTCAGGTACCTAATTTCAAGACCACAAAGGGAAAAAAATGCCCTTAATTAAAATGATGTAAAATCACAGTTGGTAAAAGTTTGGGGTCTAAGCTCGTGGGATACCAAAAAAAAAGTCTCCATTTTGGGGCTGATGGAGGTTTTCCGAGACCAATGGCAATGCTGCAGGAGAGACCACATCCAAGGTCCAACATCCTTGGTGCATCCATGGATCAAAGGAATAAGAGAAAGAGACAAAAAGCCCATGGAGCTGCCCCATGCACTGGAACCCAATGCCTGTGGGCAGCGCTGCTGGTGGCCTCACCACCGCTCATGGACAGGTCAGCACAGCTAAGCCTGCAGCGGGAATCTGGCAGCACTTAAGGAGATTAATTAATTAACCACACCAAGACATGGAGCCTAATGCACTACAGACAAAAAGCAAAGCGAGAAATGGTCTGAAGAAGAGACCTGAGGCGTCTCCCAGGACCAGCCCGAGGGGGCTGCAGTAAAGCACCACTTTGGGGCTCAGGTAATGAGCTTGTTTCGCTGAGCGCGGCCGCGCAAATGATGTCAGAAGCCTCCAGGATCCTCCACTTGTCTTTTAAATCCATCCCTGCCCCAGGATCAAGCGTGCAAATGTCAAAGGAGCTTAGAATATTCATTACCAAAACTCATCATTCCAGCCCAGAAATGTTCACGGCGATTTTCTCAGTTGGTTTCACTCGGTGTTGGGTGGGTGCCAGCTGCATTATGTGATAAGCCACCGCTAGTCGGTATTGACAGAGAAGTCAAAAATAAAAGTGTAAAGGACTGTCCGCTTACCTCTTCTTCCAGCCAAAAGCAAGTTTTGGGAACTTATGTGCTCCGTTCAGAAATCCTTTTACCCAAGTGACATTTAAGTCTGCAGCTCACAAGTGCGATTTCACAGTATTAATACGACGCTGCTATTAGCATGTGAGAGTGTACGTGACATTCCAGCGCTCATATTTGTAGCAAAAATTGAATAGATTTGCAGCTCATGTAAACCACCGAGTCCCTTTTTATGGCTCTCCTTCAATTTATGCAAGCTGGGGTTCTGAGGCAAACTCAATAGCCTGTCTTTCATCCTCTTTTCTTTAATTAATGAAATCAAAGTGTATTCTCTAGAGAGAGAGCTAAGATATAACATTTTTTCCAGCCAGCTGAGTGATCTAAAACCTTGTTGAAAAAAAATGATTTCCAGGCATTTCAAATGATAGAATCTCTTCCCCCAGTTTTCAGCAGTTTCAAAAAGAAAAGAAAAAAAAATACAGTATTTTTTTCATATAAAAATGTATTCATTTTCTTTTAGAAAATGATGAAATGAAAAATGTAGGCAATTTTGGAAATGCATTTAATTCTTTTTAGAAATATTGCCAAATGAATATGAATATGTTATTTGAACATATTCATCTGTCTTTGAAAACCTTTTTGGAACAACCAAAGAAAACTACTCCTGCTGCTAACAAGAAGGCATTCACTGGCTGCTTCAGATCACTTTGGGTTGAATTCTGTATGAGTTTGTTGCCTGGATTTACTTAGTATTTAAATTAATTCATCTCACCTGAAAAAGGCTTAAGTTGCAGTTTTCAGTAAATTTATCTTATTGCATCTCAACAGACAGGACATTAATTACTTCTGTAATTAAAGAAAAAGTGCATGGGGAACAACTATGCCTTCGGGTCTTTTGGATGCTTGCAAGAACCTTTAAAGAGGTGCTGGCAGAACTCGGACCTGCTGGGTGCAGGACAGAGGTGGCATCGCAGCCCCAGGAGCTGCTGTCACCCACTGCCACCCCACTGCTGTCCTGACCTGGGATGTCCCCCGTGGTGTGCACTTGGGAATTGCAACTACCATTGCAATTGGGGCTGAGAATCAACCAGCACCCCAGGTAATTTAAGAATAAAACCATTACAAATGCTCACCCTGGAGGCTGGGCTGGCCGGGCAGTGGGCACGGCTGTGCTTACAGCTCCTAGCACCACGTCCCCGAGGACTGACCATCTGTAGAAGGATGACAGAGCAAAGGAGAGCTCAAAATTCTGCACTCCAATTCAGCACCTTTCTAGGTGAATGCACGTGGATTGGAAATTTGACTTTTCCTTGGTGGAAGTTTGACTTTTCCTCACATTCCATGTGAGTCTAAGGCCCTCCTGTCCCCAAACGTGGGCTTAAACAGCTATTTATCTTCTGGCCATTTAGTCATTCTTGTGGAGCACGACCGTGCAGTACAGATGTTAAGGCACAGCTGTTTGCCATTTTTTTTTCTGGTCAGTCATGTGAACTGTCCCCTGGTAGGTTGCTGGGTTCTTTTTTTAAAGTCTAATGTCTGCTGGCAAAATCTGTGATTTTCTTTTTTTTTTTTTTTCTTTTTTTTTTTTTTTCCTTTGCATAATTAGTCACAGTGCCTGAGAAAAGACATGAAATTCTCCAGCAGAAAAACGCGTGTGTCAGCTGCGGATTCCTCCCTGTCACCTTCCCGGCGAGGAGGCGTCCCAGCAGCTGTGCTAGGAGCGTGGGCTTCTCGGCTGTGTGGTCCCGCTGCTGCTTCCCACCTCCCCCCTTGGTTCCCACTCATCTAAAAATGCTCATTTTTAGCTGAGGTCACTTCAAAGGAACCCCCCCAAGCCAGGTTCCCCCCTCACCAGCCCTTCCCCTGGGCTCATCCTGCTCCTGCGAGGTGCTACCGAAACCTCAGCATCCCGCGCTGCCCATGCTGAAGCCACCGAGCACGGCTGCAAGGTTTGAGTGGGAGCTCCTCCAGGCGCCTGGGACCATGTGGGAATCATCATTTTCCAGGAAATATGCTTTGAGTGCAGCTCTTCCGCTAACGCGCCTCCTCCGACGGCCTGGGCTGCGAGCTGCTCTGCGAGGAGCTGGCAAACCCGGGTCCGTGGGGGGAACGCCGTGTCCCACGGACGGGGAGGGAACCTTCGAGGTAAGGCATCTCCTAGGCCATTAAAAAAATAGGAATTTATGAGACATGCAGCCAGGGCGGAGCATCCCATGCTTGGTCTGCACATGTTTCTGAAGATCCCTGTGATCGGGGCAGGTGGAAGATTTCTCCCTTCTCTCGGCTTTCCTCACCGATTTTTGGGATGTTTCTCCTAAAAATGCAGCTGGGGAAATAACACTGACTCTCCAAGGGCTGGGGGCTTCCAGCCCTTTCCCTCTGCTCCTTTGGGGCTTTTTGCTTTCCCCTCTCCCCCTGCCAGCACAGCCCTGTGTATTCAACACCTCGCTCGGCTGGTGCAGGTCTTTGGTCTTCACTTTTTCTGGGGAACCCAGCAGCACTCACTGCTTCCCTTACAGCCCCAGGATCACAGAGCTGAGAACAGCTTTTCTGTTTTCTCAGTAAGTCTCTCACCATAATGTAGCAAAGATCAAGCTCTCTAAGTTCTTGCAAGTCCAAGGCCCTCCGGCAAGTGGAAAACCTTACAAAAGATCGTGGCTTTCGTGGTTCCCCGGGTATGACGTGGGACTTTCTTCAGTGTTTGGGTTTGAGATTCCCTTACCCAAACCCTCACACGCTGCAGGTCTGCGATAGCTGAGAGATTCTGGCAACTCAGTAGGAATAATATACCCCAAAAGGGTTTGTTTTGGAATTTTTCAAGTTGTTAAGAAAATGTCAAATATTTCCACTCTGACATTCAGTCTTCTCTTTAAACCAGTGACTAATTGAGTTCCTAGCAATGATTAAAACTTCAGCAGCTAAACTAGAAAACTAATGTGATTGTTGCCTTCCTGTAACACACACGGACAGGACACAAACCGTGTTCATACTTTTCTGCTTCACCGTCGGGTCACAGACTACTGGAGTGCAGGTGGCTGCTTTCCTCCCGGCTTTGGGGATGGAGCTCGTGCAGGCAGGGAACGCCTCCTTCTCCCCAAATTTAGTTGCTTAAGTCCAGATTTGCATCCACCTGGCGGAGAGTAGAACACATTTCTGCATGCTGCTGGGATGTGTGTTCACGGTTCCTCATTTCCTACTGCTTTAAGAGGCTCCTATACATTTACTCACCCTTTATAGAGTGTAAATGATCTCCCATTGTCCACTTCCAAGTGTTTGTATTGCAATGTGTTTGTAAACTGCGGCTTTTAAACAATGATAGCTGTGATAAAGAAGTGATTGTGAAAGAATTTTTTTCATTGAAAAAGTACTGTGTCAGATGATAAACAGCTGGTAACTGCAGAGGGATGTCTGGTTTACCAAAAACAAGAAATAAAATTGTTTTAACAATCCAACAAAATCCTATTATAACTGTAGGGTTGACTGGGGCACCAAAATCAATGTAAAGATCCTTGATTTTTCTTTATATCACAGTGCTGGATATCTCACAGAATAAATGGCAATGTCCTTTCTGTGCCAGGAGATAGGTGAGGATGGATTCAGGAGAGCTAATTATTTCATTTAAATGAAAGGACACGTTGCCCTGGCTGCTGCACCAGGTTTCCCACATCTGCACATGCTTCTGTCTGCTGCTCTTCCTCCCTGTAGCAAGTTATGGGGCCGGGTAAAATTTGAGCATCCTTATGGTGTGTAAATACAAGCCTTTTGACCCTTGCATTGCAGTATTCACCGGGTCAAACCCTTCTGGGCCTGTGCAAGATACTTTTCCTGCAGCTTATTTCTTCTCTTTAAAATAACCAAAAGCTTCCATTCCTGCCCATCCTTGCCTTAACCACGCTGCTTTCCCAGTGAAAGCAGAGGCGGCTCCCCCCGTACAGCAGCACTTCCCTCAGCCCCTCATCCTGGGTGGTGCTCGACGTGCGCCCCTGCCTACAGCCGAGCCTCTTTGTTCAGCCCGGGGGAATTTTCCACTTTCCAGACCTCCTCCGTGCAATAAATTAAGGCGGCCTGGCTTCCAGCTCAACCCCTTGCTGGCGCGGGGACGTGGTGGTGCTCGCAGCCCGGGACGGGGGCTGTTGGCTGCTGGTCTTCTGCTACACGGGGGTCTGCAGGTTCACCCCAGCAGCACGGCACGTTGCTGGAATTCATCATCTGTGCATCACCCCAGCCCACAAACTCTCACACCAGCCTGTATTTATTTTTGAAGGCTCAGACGTCCCAGATGTGGCACCTCCAACCTCACAATAAATAACGGAGTCATTCCCATTATGTGCAGCACCTTATACCCAAGACGTTGTTTATAACAACAGCACTTTGGCATTTATTCCCTTGTTTTTTCCTCTGCAACTCTGCTCTAAACTCCAGTATAAAATCTGTGGGTGGATTGCCTGCCGCAGCGGGCTGGACATCGCAGGCATGCTGAAACCACCCCGTTGTTTGTCCCACTGAACACAGGGCACGTTCCTGGCACCGCCACGCAGAGGGAAGCAGGGAACACTGTGGGCACACAAAGGAAGAAAAGTCCTGGAAAAAATTATGGCAATGAACAAATCTTCTGGTACCCATTAAAAGGTAATAATTCTAACCAAAGGAAGGGGGATTTTCCCATTGTGAAATGAAATAAACATTCAGAAATGATTTGTGTGTGTGTGTGTGTTTAAATTTAAATTTAGTATTTCATTAAGTATGCTGTTCAAAGGCCTTTTTTCTTCCCAGGACTGTTTAATCACAACCTCCTCTTACGAAAGAAAACCTTCTCAAAGCACATAACTTCTGGAGCTTACTTTGCTCAGCCCTCACCCTGCAAATAATGCCACGCTGGGATATTTGGCAGCAGTTCTTTCACTTTTAATCACCGCTATGTCCCTGGTAGATGCACAGCTCCCCGGGTTGAGTTTTGGGTGTTCCTGCACTGGGGTTGTGCCACGATGATATATACACAGCCACGGGACAGGTCCCCGGGGGCTCCTCAGGGGGTGGCCAGAGGCGTGTGGCAAAACGCAGTGGCCAAGGTGCTGCCAAAGGGGGTGGAAAAAAATAAAAGAGATTGGAGAAGAAACAGTGGGGAAATTAAGAGCGTCGCTGCTGAACTCAGAGCACTGCTAGGACTCAGCTGGTGCCTGGCAGCCCCATTGCAAAGGATGCCACCAGTGTGGCCTGGTTCCGTCTAGGAACCCTAGCACCACAAATAAAGCACCCAAGGGTGTTTCCTTTAAGCCTAAGGCCACAAACTTCCATGAGGTGTTCCTCTTCGGAGGCCAGCTTTCAGGCAAAGCTGCCTTTATGGAAGCACTTAGGTTGGGTGCAGAGTTTTCAAAGCAGCTGCAGCATTTTTTGTGTGACCCCCGTTATATTTAAGGACCTATTGCAGAGTAGTTGTTTATGAAGGGCAAGTTAGCACTAAGGCCTTTCATCTTGCTCACTTCTTGATCAAAAAAGGTACTTTTGTGCATCTTGAAGCACTTCCCTGAGCGGAGGGGAATTTGCACTGAAACACGTGTGCTGTGCTTCCGTGCGGGCAGGCTGCAGTCCATGCCACGAACAAGGAGGTGCCCATGGCTAAAAGCCTTGCTCTTGCTCAGCTCAGTGAATGGAAGTCACAGAAGCAGGCATCAATATTATCCTGGCCCTACTCTGAGAGTAAAAATCAACACAGGTCTGCCATTAATTCAATAATGGTGTCATCTGAGTAATTGCTAGGATCTCATCTTTTTTTTTCCTATCCTACATGAATCTCCAGGTTTTAATATGCAGGTACATCAGGCTATAATTTCCTATTGATTTTTCACCTGGGAAGATGAAGAGCAGAGATGTAATTTTACGAAGCGCTCTCAGTTATTTGATTAAATTAATTGCCCCCCTTCACGTGCAGTCGTCACACAACATCCTTGATTTGATGGCAGCACAAAGAAGCTGTTTGCATTTCTGAATTCCACAGCATGCCCTCATCTTTCCCTTCACACCAGAGGCCGGTGGGTGTTTTGCAGGAGATGGTGGAGACGGGGAGGTCAGCTCTGCTTTGGGCTCTGAGGGTTAAACATTGTCTCTCTGGGGTAATAAAGCAGGAAAATAAAATTTAAATTCACACTCCTGTTCGTTCACTGACTGTTTTTTAATGAGTAATATATTTCCATAAAACACAACCTGGTTCTTCCTGCAGTGAGGCTGGTTTTGCTGCAGGACATGGCAGGGGAATGTCCTGGGGTGATGCACTCTGCAAGGTTGTGGCTCCGCCTGCGGCACTCAGGGGCATGGGGGCACGTGGCTGGGTCTTCACAGGGCAAGATAACAAATTCCCAGCCCCAGACTCCATGCAGAGCCATGGCCACAAGTGTGCAGCTCTCCTTTGTCAGCCCTCCATCCCTCTGTGAAGGATTCCTCAGGCATTTGCAAATGTCAGATGTCCTGAGTGTCGGGATTATTATAATGCGCTCAGAAGCCTGGCGGAATAATACCTGTCCTGTCCCTAATTAGCTCATCGAGATGCTTGATTGAAAAATCGCAGAGGGCTTTCTGCCTGCTGCAAATGAATTAATTTTTTTTTTCTTTTTTTTTTTTCCTTTTTTTTTTTTTTTTTTTTTTTGCAAAGGTATTCATATAGAATGCTTTTGAAATAGTGTCTCTTCAAAAATCAGTTGTTTTTCAATAAAAATAATAGAAACTCTTTTTTTGATGTGAACAGCTCATGCCACTTAACTACCTTGGGCATTTATCACCTGCACATTTCCAAGCGCTTTGTAAAAAAAAGAAAATATTGTCTTTTTCCTATTTTTCACATGGGGAAAGGTAACAAGAGTTGCCCCATCACTGGGATACTGACAGGACAGGGAACAGATCCTGAGCACCGCAGGGTGCACCAGGTTTGGTGGGGATGCCTGCACCTCCCTGGCACCTGGGGGCTCCTCTGTTCATGCAGGGGTCCCCAGAGACCCACCAGGGCTGGGGCTGGCTCCTTCAGTGTGCCCCCTGCCCGCTGCAGACATTGACCCCATGTTGTCTCAAACACAGTGCAACCCCCAAAATAAACATTTTTCCCCAATGCTCAGGGTCCAGATGGACAAACTCAAGCTGGAGGCCTGATTTTGACCCATGGCTGATTTAAATGCAAAGTATTGTAAATCGTTTAAAGCCATTCCCACATGTGTTTAAGCTTACCCATGCGAGCAGTCTCAAAGTCAATTATGAACAATAGGATTGCTTTCTCCTTTATTCACTGCTGATTTCTGGTACAGAGTATAAATGACTTTTATTGCCTTTGACAATGAAGTCCCTTAGCCAGTCACTAAAGAGGTATCGTGCTAGCTGATAAACGCTGTTTGATTTGGGGCTTTTAATTTTATAATCCTATTAAAAATGATACATCCATCAAATATTTATGCCTAGTGGACAGAACATATTATTCTGCCCTAAGGTTTCCAGTTTAATTTTTTGGTAAGCAATTGAGCAGGACCACTGATGTAAGACAAACAGATGCTCTTCAGCTGTACTTTTCCATAAATGATTTTGTTCTGATTTTTTTTTTTTGTTCCCCTACCAGGCATATCAAGTTCAAAAGAAAATGTTGCCTCTCGCTAATGAGAAGATTAATCGTATTCACATATGCAGCAGACTTTGTCAATTCTGTTGAAAGTTTGATGACCTTTAAGAGACAAAGTTTTTGTGTGCCCAAAATAAATAATTCATCCTTCACAGATTTGCCCTCCGTATCCATCTGCCTAAATCTGAAGCATGCTGATTAAAGCTTCTGAGTGCAATTATCATCATACCTCATTGAGATAAAGATCTCTATTTTCCTATTGTACTTCAAAGCACAATTGCTCTTTTAAGGATATCCACAATCCGATATGAAGTCATGAGGTTCATTTTTTGCTCTGACTTATGTCTAGATCTCCGTAGCACTCTTCAAAATCTTCCTAAAAGCTCTGAATTTCTCTTTTCCATATGAGCTCTTTTTCCAGCTGAAATGTGTAACTAATCTTCTTGCAAAATCTCTGAAATCGTCATCTTCAAACACAACCGGAAAATTCATCTCTGTTGTCATGTACAGAGAGAAAAATGTCATCTAGGCAAGTGGCAAGATGTGATTCACTTTGATTACTGCAATTATTGGCACTGCTGGGCCCCTTACATCTATGAAGGCTGCACGCAGCTAATTGCCACCCCCCTCTTGCCCCTTCTATGCCCCTTGCCATGTCCACTTGGCTGATTTCTCCCCACCTGTTGTAGCTTTGAGCCTCAGCCCAGCTTCTGCAGATAATGCTGTGTGCAAATACCATCAAACACCAGCGTAGCCAAAGGGACGACTGATGGGGTAGAAAATGCAGGGGCGGACTTTGGTCCCATCCCAAAGAATATGCAGACACCAGTGCTCCCTTCCGGCCATCGGCTTCGGGGGCATGCTCGGAGCCTCCTGTAGTGGCCGCATGCAGACCAATAAGCTGCTTATAAAATAGCCAAGCAGATGGCCACTTTTGTTGCTACCTGTGGAAATAAGCACAGCCCTCCGGTTTCCCTGGGAGGAAGGAAGCAACTCAGCAGACATCACGCAGCTCTTAGATTATTTAGGCCACTCTGAAAGAAGCACTGAATGGATATTACGGTCATGTAAATGAGTCTTTCCTGGCCCCATGTGAAATCAGACCGAACTGGCACCATGTCACCTTGTTACTAGAGAGAGAACAAATATTTGTGCTGGCAAAAATCCTTCTGCAGATTTTATTTTTTTTTTTTTTTTCATAGAGAAATTGAAATTAGTCTTAAATGCTCTCTGGATTTAATGTTGCTTGTTATAGATGAGACAATGAAAATGAAAGAGGAAATAATAAGGGATTGCTGGGTTTTTAAAGGTGATTTACAGAGGAAAGGAAATCCTCGAGATTAGGAAGTTGTTTAAATACCAGTGACAGTCGAATATGGAAATGGTCCAAAATCAGAGATTAGTAAAAAACAGGAAAAAAATAAAAAGAAAAAAGATATGCATTGCAAAGAAGAGAAAGAATCCTTGAAGGAGGGGAAGGTATATTCAAAAAGAAAAATGTATCCAGGCAAAGGAAAACAAAAGGCCTCTTAAAACCTGAAACAAGACACCTGCTTGTCTGGCAGTTACCAGCAGCGAGGAGGACTCCACCTGCCAAACCCAATTTCTAACATCAGTAAATCACCGTGTGGGTAAAATAACAGGATGTTGGAAAGGAAACAATTTTCACTAATTAGTGCATCCGATACCACTCTCACACAACTCATCGCTTGCAGTATTGAGCAAGAGCTCAGGGTTTGCAACCCCTTTTGCCCTATTTCATGTCGTGCATGCTCTTGCTCTGAAATACTGAACAGTTCAGCCCAGAGCACGTGTTAAACAGAGAGCCAGCAGCATGTTAGTGGAGCTATGGGATGGGGGAATATGTCAAAAAATAAATCACCCGAACTGAAAGCTGAATTTTGAGCCTCTGGATCATCTCGTAGTCTGACATGATGGTGTATGCATGTAGGGGTCTCTTAGTTTTTGTTAATTTTAATGGGACTATTATACCGGAAATCCCTTATTTTGCCTTGGAAATGTTCCTCGGGGTGTCAAGGTTACTCTTTGTGGGAACTATTAGTGGTCAGTGGTTTTGTTTTTAACTTTGAAAGAATATGGTCATGAAGACTTTTGGCTTGTGATGCTTGCATGACATAACGTGGACTGAAGTGTGGGTGTACTGATGTGGAGAAATAACCCCGAGGCTAGGATAATCTTCAGAAGATTTCAGAAGAAAGGTAGACCTCTGAATTGTTTGCTAGTATTGGGCTCAAGTTTAATTGTGAAAAAACAAGATTAGATGAAATAATAAGCTAATCATAATCATATGTTAACATCATGTGGATGCAAATTGTATGAAGGTACCTAATGAGAATCGAAATTGAAAATCTGTGGCTAAGATATCCTTCAAATAAGTACACAAAAATGAAGTGTATCTTGGAGTTTTATGCTGGGCAATGGCTCTCCAAATATTTCTGGACATGATATTGCCTTTGTCTGCCAGTCCATGTCAGGGTGAACAAGGTGAGCAGCTCTTGGTTTTACTAAGTCATTTTAAACTCACCACCCAGTTCCTGCTTTGGTGAACTTGTGGCTTGATGTTTTAATTTCAGCATGTCTGTCAGAAACGAGCCTAGGGAAGGTAGCAAGGGCCCTCTGTCTCTTTGATCAGTGATCAGGATCCCTCATTTCCGTATACCATCAAAGTTACAGTAAAAACATATGAACACCAGAGCCCAGTTAATACATATTAAATGCTGCTCCTTCAATAGATGGGAAATGATAAACAGATTCCTAAGATGCATAAACAAATTAAAAAGAATTTCCAGCTTTGACATCTTAATAGGGTATGATGAATAGTTTGGCATCATGACAACATCTTTGTCAAGATAGGGAGCCGTAGGATGTAATTGCTCTTTGAGGGAGTTATTTGGTAGCTCTGCTGTCTGAGGCTGCTTTATACAGTTTAGGGAGGACCATGGAAGGTCTTAGGTAAGTTTATCAGGCTTGGCTTTTGGACCTCTATGCTGTCACCAAGATCATTACCATGATAGCTTTCATGTGATTCAGCTCCTTTTCTCTATTTTTCATGCAAAACCGATGTCTGACTCATATCCCACAAGTAACATTATTACAGCAGGAGAGGGGCTTAGTTGTGTGGTGGAGGAAAGACCTATTAACCACCTTCTGTTATAGTTTGCTTGTTGTCTGTAATAACAATATAACAAAGGAAAATGGTCCTACCTGGAAAAAAACAAAAGCACAAACAGCTAACACCACCAACAAAAACCATACAGTTGCAATCGCTTACTGTTCACCAACTATTTGTTAAAATCAGTGTCAAGAATAAATTCTTGAAGATGTGGTTTCGCATATGCACATGGTTATTCCTAGGCCTGTTTGCAGACTGCAACTGAAATGAGCAGTGATTCATCACGAATGAAGTTTGAATTAATTAGAGAGTCCCTGGTTTGCGATGGCCACACTGTTTTCTCTAGGCATTCGATGGTTTTGGAAAGATAATGGCTATTGGCACATTCAGTGGTGCAATAGACCCATAACCAGGTTTTTCCACTTTCTCCAGCGACGCACGCTGTGTTGCAACACCACAGAGTGTTGTAATATGGAGAAGCCCCAGGAATGTGGATGGGATGTTTTTCATAATGCACTTTCCATCTTGCCATCTTTTGGTTATTAATTGCGATTTTCAGCATAAACAGAGATATATCTGGAAAAAGGCTTGGTACGGCTTGGCTGCTTACTTCTTTTGCCTCAGAAAATTAAAACCCCCAAGACCAGCAGGCCTGATGGGGCTGAGGGCTGTGGTGAGCTGAAGGGGCTGTTCGTGTCCCTGAACTTGCCAACAGCAGGCAGCAGGGGATGGATGGATTGATGGATGGATGGATGGATGGATGGATGGGCAGATGGACAGATGGGCAAAGGGGAAAGTTTCTGGGAATCCCATATGTATGCATTTACTCTTTTTCCAGGTATGGACTATTCCTTCAGCTGGCTTGGAGGATAGGAAGAGAGGGAGCAGGTCCTCTCCTGGCACCAGCCAAGGATTTATTCTGCACTTCTGCAAACACTCCCCCATCCATGCCTAAGCTGGAGGCTGTTGAATTCAGTGTGAGGTTAACTGTTAGCTTCAGCAGCCTTGTGGGGAAATAAATAAGAACTCAGCTTCATCCTGCTCGACTTTGTGCATTTAGTGGAAGCTCAGAAACTCAAAGCCACATCTGCATCGAGGTGCTATATGGAGAAAGAATTTGGCACTTCCAGATGCAATTTAGGACATCAGAGATCTGAATCACCTTCTGGACGAGCCTCTCTGACTACCTAGAGATGCTATAGTCTCCTTCAGAGGGATGCCCAAGAAGATCCACAGCTGAGGCTTCTCCAGTGTGATCCAAAGTCAGAGCCTGCCCATGTCCTGCTGCTCCGCACCGTGCCCAACAGGACAGCCCCTGCTGGGAAGGGAAAGCAGGGAATGGGAAAAACCTGTGCAGCTCGGTCTTTAGGTACCATTCCCCGTGCACACGCAATAATCCTTGAAGTGGCTGTCTTCCTAATAATCTAGCAATTAAAAGAAAATATTGGCATTTAATTAAACTTGTCAATCATCCAGAAATGAGTTTTCCTTATCAAGAGGAGCTGGAATTGATTTTGCCACTTGGAAACGGAGGTTACAGACTCTTGTAGAGTAAAAGTTTAATTAAGAAAGGAGATTTGGATTAACATGTGAGGCAGAGAGAGAATGAAAGGTCCTTGAAAATCATCTGAGCATGATTCACTGGAGGAGAAGAACCTAAATATGGGAACAGATATATATATATATGTATATGCATATATGTATGTAAAGAAAATAAAACTATATAGTGTTAAAGCTCATGTGTAGCAAAGACACAGGGGGGGATTTTTTATGAGGCTAGGATGTGTCTATTCAATCCACTTCCCTGCTTTCATGTTTAGTTATTTCAGATATTCAAAGTCTCATCAGAAAAAATTGTCTTCACTTGAGGCATTAACAAATCCTGGGGATTTGGATGCTTAAGTCTCATGAATTTAGATGGAGTTGCTCTTTTGGAAGCCTCAAAAGATCCACTTTTTTTCCACAAGAAGGTGTTACCCATGAGCAGCAGAGCCCTCGTCCTGCCCCGTGGCTGAACCATTTCTGCTGAAGCTGAAAAACATCCCCAAAGCTCAGGCACACCATGCACAAAATGTTCAACACAAAAACTGAGGCTTTGAAATCTTACAAACAACCAACAAAGAGCATGGCCATGGAGATTGGGGGGGGGGGGTCTTTACCCACGCTGTTCTCTGTTTTGCCAAAAAAAACCACCAAAAAAAAAAAAAAAAAAAAAAAAAGATATTGTAGATATTATTTCCAGTCACTGTTGTGATTAGGATTTCTTTTTTTTAGTATTATTTTTTATTTTTATTTTTTGCATTTCATATAAAATCCAGCAGTAATATACAATGCAGAAAGCAGGCAACTTGTGAGAATTTATCATTTCAAGGGTATGCATCTGACATGGCACTTGAACGAGCTTGTACACATTTTTCAAATTTCCCTTTGGAAATAAGATGACACTTGGTATGAATTATTGCAGGTTTGCTAATTCAGGAGTACACAGAGCTTTCTGCAGCAGAAAAAGACTCTGAAGCATGTTGTTAATTCAGTATGTTTACAGCCTTCTTGAAGAACCACTTGTTTCTTTTTGAGTTCTGAAGAAAATGAGAGTCCCTGTGAGATGTGATGGGGTCGCTGTTTTCATGGAATTGGAGAGTTAACAGATGTGTAAAGCTCTGGCACCACGGAGCAGAGGTATAGAGGGTTTTCTGAAGGCACCATAGCCTTGCTTTAAAAACAAAAACAAAACAAGACTAACAAACAAACAAACAACAATAACTGATATAAATATCTGCAGCTCTCAGTGGGATGGAAATCAAGTGACCAAGCTATGCTGGGAACATATGCTGGATACATGATTGCACAGGAAAGACAGGGTCTTCCCATTGCCACCTAAATAAAGTAATCCCATGGCAGCTTCCTCCTGAAATCTGTGGCCTTTGGTTCAGGCATTCAGGGAGTAAGTTCCTGGCAAGATGCCTTACATGGTTTCTTCAATAAAGAGATCAGCCAAGACAAAGTTTTTGCTGAATGATGGGCAGCACCCAAAACTAGTTTTGGTGTGACAAACAAAGATAATGGGTTTCCCTTAAAGCACAGCCACTGCCATAGCAGGTCAGGGCTCAGGGAAATTCGGTGCATCGGGCACCCGTGTGCTAGCAATTAATCCAGCACTTAATTTCTTTTCAGAAGTTTAATTCTGCTAAATAGGTTCCTGTGTGAGAAACGTGAGCGGAGGTAGGGAGATGCCAGCTGCAGGGTGGTGATTCAGCTCGCTGAGCAGACGGGAGGACAGATCTGCTGTCAATCCGAAATTCCTCCAGCTGGGGGGATGTTGAAATTTATGCTCTGAATTCTTGGGTATTTCTACAGCTTGTCCAAAAATATACTTTTCCATGGAGCAAACTGACAAATATCACAAGGCAAACCAAAATTTCATAAGAGCTTACTGAATGGCCAATATCATTGGAAAAGTCCTTTATATGTTGCCAGAGATATTTTGAGACAGAAATAAATAAAGAAAGAAAATAAAAGATCCCAGCCATCCAGCCAAATAATTTCCTATGCACTTATAATTCCTTAGTACTTTCCACTGAAAAACTACAGGAATCAAACCCAACAAATATAATTAGACCCATATTAGTAATTGGGGAAAACTGTTCTAGAGCATGTAGCAAGTAGTGGGTGTACCATCCAGCACACTGAGTAGCCTGAATCTGCTCTAAAAGGCTTCTGCTGGGCTGCAGACCTTCTTCTACGGCTTCTTCTCACAGTTTTCTCCTGCTCAGTCATCTGTTCCTCCATGGAGTAAATTGCTGGGGGGGAAAAAAAAAAAAAAAAAAAAAAAAAAAAAGACATTTTTTTCTCATCCATCTGCTTGGGCATGTTTCTGGGTTTGTAATATATCACCTGTGATCAGAACACAATTTGCCCATCAAAGAGCTGCATAAAATATTCACCTTTGTAGCTGAGAAAAATGTTGGCCATTTGTTGTAGTCAAACCTGGGGGAGGGAATTTTTCCCTCCAGAAACTGCACTTTAAAGGTTGTCAAAACCTTTTGATGGTGTCTGTGGAGGCTTCAGCCCAGGGCTGCCCGCAGCACTAACAGGATGCTCCCTAATTGCCTCCAGCCAAAAGCTGTCCAGTTTGAGGAGCAGAGGCTTCTTTTTGTTTGTGGTGCTCAGAGTTCACCTGTCAGTTGGGAGTTTTGGCATGCAGAGAGATAGGGGCAGGATGTGGGGAGCTCTCCCAGGGTAGAGGAGCACAGCATGGAGCTGAGCCGCCCAGCATCGCAGAAGGAGTGGTTGGGTCATTCCCAACACCCCCTTTATGGCCATTTGTATGTTCAGCTCCTCTTCCTCTTGCTAGACTTCTTCATATATGAAGTCTGAAAGTTAATTCAGCAGACCAGACCGGCCAGCAATTGGTCTGCAGGCATGTATAGACCTTCCTTTCCTCCTCGAGGCACATGTTGTTTATCTTTGATAATTGTCTTAGATGCATCTGTGTTTGCTTTAGGCTCCAGACCAGAGCTATGCTCTCTTCAGCAGACACTGGGGCTTATCCTGAGGTCTTCCATGTGTTGTTTTCATTAGCATCCTGGTTGCATCCTGGAGAAAAAAAATATCCAGTGTAGGAAATACCATGTGGCCAGCAGGATCCTACATTTGTATTATACAACCCAGCAGCAGGGTTCCCCTTTTCTGGGAATTCTTTGTTCTGGAAAAGCAGCGCCATGGCAGGGAGATTGATTTATGTCACCAATAGAAACCAAACACTCATCAAAACATTTCACAAACACAGAGCGGCTCCAGGGGCCTTGGTATGGAGGTGACTAATGCTGCCATCCCCGAGTCCCGCATCTCCCTCCCTCTGTGACCGACCGGGGGGACACACACGGATGCGATGTGCTGCCCTGTGCAGGGTTTGTTACCAGCTCAGGCCAATAACCGACCTGGGGTTCTCTCTTTTGGGGCCACTGTGTGTGAAGTGACCCAAAATGTACTTGTTTTTAGGGAACAAAGGAGATTGGATGGTTTTAGGGAGAAAAGGAACAAAGCAGAACAATAAAAGCAGAGTTTTAAAATAAAAAAAAATTAAAAAAAAAAAAAAAAAAACTTCAAGCTGGGAAAAGAAACCAGGGGGGCATGGGTTTGCCTTGCCCCTGTAGTCTGGCCCCTGTGGTCCTCAAATGTGTTGTTTTGGCTGCAGCTGGCCACAGGCTCCTGGGACAGTTCCACCTTCAGTCTGGCCCACTGCAGCCTTTCTTACATTTTTACATTAATCTGTTTGTCTCACTGCCAGGATGAGATACATTTTCCTCATCCTGTCTGTTTAGTCTTCAGAGCCTTGCTGTTTTTATCCCCCTCCCAGCCGCTAGTTTCCTGACCTATATGATAAGACGAGTTTATCACGCAAGACGTTTGGTGTTTTCACCTCCCACCATCCATCCCAATCCACATGCTAGGGGAAAAAAAACTTCTTCAGCAAGTCCAGCACATCCGGACACACACTGCGGCTGTGCACCATGAGAGAGGCTCGTAGCAGAGCTCACATCCTGGTCCAGGAGGCTTCTTCCCAGCTTTTCTGCCTGTGAACGACTGCACCCCGTATAGACAGAGCCTTACCTAATGCGATCAAGATGTGGCGTCTGCGTTATGCATCTCTGGGAACACCACGTGCATTGGCTTCATTTTACACGGCCGCATCTATGTTTGTAGTATCGGCGACCAAAATCCTCCCCTGCTAGGTAATCACAGAGCACGGAGAAGCTGTTCACTGGCGGGTTTCCCTCCCTGTGCCGACTGTTGTGTGGCCAGGCCGACATCCGTGCTCTCCGGAGCCTCCCCTCAGCAGATGAAAGGGGAGGGCAGGGCTGCCCGACCCGGCCCCGGGGGGATGAAAGCCCCACAGATGTGCCGGAGCATCCTCAGCCAGGGCGTGAGCTCCGTCTGCCAGGAAGGGGAACCAGGCATCAGGAGGAGATGTTAGGGATGGAGAAGGTAACACTTACCTAATGGGTGCTCAATGGGGAAGCATTAGGAACTGACATTTCAGAACACAAAGAGGTGCCTTTCCTCCCTCACCTTATTCCTCAAGCAGGAAATTCATGCCAAATTTCCTACCTGAAACACAGCAGTTAAGGGACAGCACCTGAATGGCCAATCCTGCTCGCTCTGACATCAAAATCATGGTGCCACACCGTGACCCCACTCACTGGGTGGCCACATAACGCCAGGAGTGGCTGTAAGCTGTTAGCAAAGCTGAGGTGGGAAATCCAGGGTTCAAAAATTAAGAGGCTGTATTAAATTTTTAGTTGAGGTTCACTTGTCATATGAAAGAACATGCAGCCATGAAACGAGATCCAGTCCATCCGACGACACTGGAGCTACACTGAGGTACGCCAGTGGAGAACCTGACATTCAGAGATGTGCTTGAAGATATGGATATGTGACTGGCTGTCGCAAGAGATGCATATCCAGCATTTCTGGTCTTAAAAGAGCAGAATTTTTCTTACCCACCAGCCTGAAAAGAATTAAGTGGCTTTATAAAACGCTCGCCAAGCAGCCTGCAGAGAGAAAGTAAGCCCAAGAGAAAAACTATTGAGGGAAATCACAACCATGTAAAGGGAAACTGATAACAAAAAGAAGGAGTATCTCACCACCAATCACTTCCAATGGGAGTGGAAGTGCTGCACATTCAGGTACCAGAGGCTTTTCTTCGCTGCTGAAGCAGCAAAAGGACAGTTTCTACGCTCCCTGACACTAATTATGTATAAAATGTGTTAAAGGCTGAAAGCAATGTCAGCCGTTGGCCCTGAAAAATTTCCTCTGCCACAAACATAATTGTAATAAAAACTGAGGCACTGAAATAAGTGTTAGAACATTTAAAAAATCATAAAACATTTTGTGTTACCACTTTTCTTCTGCAATAGATTAAAAGCATGACAAATTTCACCCAAAGACACAAACATTAAGAAATCATTTGGCAAATGACTTTTTTTTTTTTTCCCGTCTGGCTTCTGCAGCCTGGGGGACGCTTTGGAAAGGTCACAGAAAAGTGTCCCACGAACGGCCTCTCTTCCAGCCCGAGGGGTAAATCTGTGGATCTGGGGCACCACGGTGCTGGCCCCAGGAGGACGCGATGGCAGCTTGTCGGAAACCTGCCTACTGGGGTGTGTGCCAGGGGAGCCGTACCGCCTCCTCTCCACCACCATGGGCACAGACGTCTTTGCTCAAGGATAGGCACCTGGGCGCGTGTTTAAATCTCATTTCAGAGGAGCGTGAGCTCTGCCTTGAGTGGGGCCAGGCGCGGTGCCATGCATTGCCGTGCTGACCTGGGTGGGGAGGTGAGCAGGAGCACGGCGTGTGCTGCAGGGAGCCTGCTGGCAGCCTCAGGGTGCTCTGCTCTGGGGCTGGACAGGCTCTGCCCAGCAGGTCGGGAGGAGGAGGCAGGTTTTGAGCGCTGCCCTCCAGGCGTACAACCTGCGGGTCACAGCATCAGCCTTGGCAAGCTCCCTGTCAGCGAAAGTGGGCTACGCGGAGCAGACAGGACCAAAATGTTCAAGCCTCACTTTTGGCAGGCTACGTGCAGATGGGGGAGCTTGTCTTTAGGCAGCTGATCTTACAAAAACCCATCATCTCCATGTGCGCAGCAATTTCCCTGAGGAGCAGAAGGTCCCTCCTGTTTCATCCCATATGCTCCGTGTCACAGGGCTCTGAGCAACTCCTGCACCTTTGTGCCTTTACATGGTTCCTTTCTCACAATAAAGTAGGGGATGGAGTGATCTACATATTTTTATCTTAACTTCTTGCAGGTGCTAAACTGAGGACCCAAGAGAGAAGTATCTCATACGAGACCAAGCAGGAAGCCTGCTGCAGTGAGGGACATCCAACGCCCAGCCCCAGGGCACTGCTCGCTGCCCCTTTCCTCTTGCTGACTCTTTGCTCGTGTTGCCAGATGTCAAAATACCGCTGTGCTTCTGCCCTGTTCAAACTGGTATTCCTCACTTCGAGTCCCAAAGACATGTGGAGTTCTCTGTGCCAAGCGATTTTTTTTTTTTTTTTTTTTTTTTAAGAGAGGAATAATTAAGAAAAAGCATTATGTGTCCAGGCACCGGGAAGCTTGCATGCCCTTGAGGAGCAATGGCCGTTTCAAAGCAGCGTTTGCGTAACTTCGTGCCATCCATAAAGCCACACATTCCCCGTGAGGCGAGGGTGGAATTGTCTTCCCCTTGTGAGTGACAAGCGTGGCCTTCTCGTGACGTGCAAACATTTAGTGGAGCCCATACATCATGAATATCCACATGATACCTGAGAGCCAGCTAGCTGTGTACCCACCCACACTGCAGAAGGGATTTAAGTTCAGCCAGGTCTCCTGCGGGGTCTCTGAGAGCACAGCTTCCCACTCAGGGAGAACAAATAAGGCTCTGCTCATGTAAGAGGAATCGTGGCCACGTCTCGTCTTGAGTGGCTTTGCCACAGATTAGCCAGAGGGAGAGAGCTGAAGCCTGTGATGGAAATAGCTCTCATCGAGAACAAGTGCTCCGGGGACTCGGGAATGTGATTTTTATTAACTTTCTGTCACCGTTTGGTGCCGGATAAATGTCTGTTTAAGAGCATTAGCCATGCGTTCCCTGCAAAGAGACATTTCTGGACCTCTCCCTCCTCAGTCTTGTCTCCAACTGCTCAACTTGCCTTGAGACGGTGAAGGAATGAGCAGTTGGAAGTGCTTTAAAGGGATGCGTGTGGAGGCCACGCACACAAAACCCGTCACTGGCTGCGTTTCAGCTCCTTGTGCACAGCGTGTGCAGCAGCCAGGGCTCGGAGCAGGAAAAGGAGCAGCAGCTGGAGGGCGGAGGGGCTGAGAAATGTCCCAGCGCTGAGCAGGTACTTGCCTGACACCTGAAATGGTTTGTTTCGAGAAGGGTGTCAGCGTCTTCCAAAGAACTGGCTGCTCCAGTGGCGGCAGGAGCCTTGTTTGCACACCTGGGAGGCAGCATCCCCCGAACAGGAGCGCAGATTTTGGCACAGCTCGCACAGAGCCGGCCCACACCTGTGAGGTGTGATGGCCGGGGATGGTTTTAACAGAACAGACTCAGCTCTGCCACGTTTGAGCATGTGCTGGACCTGACTGAGGGTCTTTCTGTAACACCAGGAGGCAGGGAGAGCCCACCCATTTGTGAGCATTTAATTGATTTGGTTCCTGGCTGCAGATAAATCAAAATGGGACCGGAGCCCCACCTGGGGCTCTGGGTGCTGCAGCCAGATGTTCATCAACTGACAGGGACTGTCAGTTTGTGACACCAGCCTGCCAAATTTACCTTTAATTAATGATGAATGCTCCCCAGTTCTGGCCTGCCAACACGACGTGATAGTGCCCCAGGGGCAGAGGTGAAAGGTCTTGCAGCATCCTTCAGAGCAGGATCTGGCAGACAACGCTGGGGCTCCTCACGGCCTCCATCCCACAGCCAGCTGTGTCAGGAGAAGGTCCTTTCCTTGCACTGACCCCATACCCACATCTCCAATAGCAGGATTTTGATTTCCTTGGATGTCCACCTAGCAAATCCACCTTTGCTCAATTTCCAGGGTGCCCTGGTAAATCACCTTTATTTATCTATTTTTTAAATAATATTTTTTCTGAGGTTCACACCCTTTCATTTATTTTTATCATCTAACATTTTCTGAATTTAAACGTCATCTCAGCTGGGTTCCCAGAGCTCAGTTCATTCTGGTCCCATAACCATTCTTCTGGCTTAAAGCACAAAGCATATATTTTGAATTAGCTAAATTAAATTTTGGGCTGTTGTCACTGGCTGTCACTCATGAACTTTTCGACTTTGTGGGTTCAAGAGGCAGCACAGTGAGCTGCTGCATGAAGCATGAATTAGACTTCTAACGGACAAAATAATGCTGGGAAGATGAGACTTATAAATGACTTTAGACATGCAACTGCAATTATTACATGCATTTGATTTCGGTACACATATATAGGGATTTTTAGGAGGCCAGTTGCTATGGTAACATCCTTACTGCATGGTCCGTATGTTGCTTCTTTTTCCTTAATGGAAAATTACACCCATGGACACGGATGGCATTTGTAAATCTCTTAGAACAGCAACAATTTTCCTTTTCTTCCTAAATGTCATCAGCTGTGCAATGGGGGCCTTTGAAGTTCGATTCTCCCCCTTGTCAGCTCACCAGGCACGAGACGTGCGCTGCATCCAAGCCTTCCCTTCTCTGCCTCAAAGCCTTTGCCCTGCCCTGCCGACCTCGCCTTACCTCGTCGCCCCGGCCCCACCAGAAGTTGCCCAAATGCTCTGCAGCATTTCCACCTCGTCCTTTCCCAGCACCTCGGAGAGCTGTGATCAGCCTACAGCAGCTCCAACGCGCTGAATCCTGAGCTGGTAGAATACAGGCAACAGTAAAAGCCCTGACCTTTTGATGAGATAAGGTTTGGGGTCAGAAAATGTTAAATGCTGAAAAATAGCTGCTGCGGGTGGCAGCTGGAAGTACACAAAGGGAGCAGGAGAGAGGAGCTTGGATCGCCATCCCAGTGCGAACCCAGTTCTTGAGATGTGAATGAGGTGTGAATTTGAATTCCCTTCCCCTCCCATGCTCGCAGGGTGGGCAGGGCAGCAAACAGAGCCACCTGTAGGCACACCGGCATGTTTTGATGTGTTTTTTTTTGGTTTTCAACCTTCGAACATCTTTGTTAAGGTATGGGGCATTCATCTACTGGGGCTGGAGGGGAAAAAAACCACACAAAACAAAACAAAACAAAACCACAAAACAAAGCAAACCCAACTACCTGCTCTATTGCAAACATTTGCTTTGCCTGGTCGGTTTTTGAAGTTTAAACCAAAGGATGAGAAATCCACAGTGGGAAGCTCCAGCACCCGAGCTGGTGCACGTGTGCATATCTGTAAGGGAAGGACTTTGGTGAGGCTGGATCAGGGGCAGATTTAACCTCATATCTGAAGTTTACCAAATACCCAGAGCCATTTAAATGTATTCTTAACCTTATTTTTTCCAGCAATTTTTATTAACGACTGCAGCTTGGAAGCTGCTGCCTTTGTGGATCTGAAGGGACTGCGAGCATTGGCTTTTCAGAAACCCTTCCCGGAGCCTTCCACAGCTGCACTTCTGGTTTACATTTGAAAGGTTTGACACCTTAGCAGTATAAAGTTATAGGTTTTATCCCTAAAACTTCCCAAATGCAGTTTCCATTATTAACACGATTGTGACAGCCATAGTTTGTTTATATTGCTTCACCTGGGGCACATAAACTTAAAGGACTGAAAATACCTCCGCGCAATAAAAGAATTTTATATAATTGCTACCTCTTGCTGTAAGGGACAGCTGGCCTTTGAAAGTTGGGAACTCATTTACGTCATTGAAATAAAATGTAAGCCTGGGCTTTAAATGACTGTAATTTATGTTTCTGAAGCTCAAAACAAAAACACGGCTGTCCAAAGGGCAAATACCTTTCCTAACATGCTAACACATAATTCAGCTGGAGGACCGTGTGTCTACAGCTCCTTGATAGGACGCTATCAGTGGCTGCCTAACATCACTGTCGTTTCTTCTGTTATTTATGTTCTTTTTATTTCTTCTTTGTTATTACCAATGTTAGAATTTCCATGTACGCTTTCCTAAATCAGCGATTTTAAAGGTTTCCTAGCCTGCTGTGCCACATCCCTGTGCAGTCACTGGGGTCCCAAAGCTGCCACCCATCGTCACCGGGGGCTCAGACAGCTCCAGCCCACCAGGTCGATGTGGCAGTGGGTATGTAAGTTAAGTGTCTCTCATCACTGAGAATAGCTAATTTCTTGTGGCTGCATGTGAGAAGAATAGCCAGAAATCTCCCTGCAGATCTTGCGTTGAGCATTTTCTTGTCACTGTCTCTGAGCATTTGTCTGAACACCATTTATATGCTTTGGGTTTTGGGCCCAGTTCCAAACAGCTGTTGCTTGTTTAGCTTTTTTAAAAATATATATATATATTTTTTTACTATTATTTTTTAAATTTATAACCTTGAAACCTCTCTGGAACGGGCTGACACCAAAAATGTTTGTTCTAGTGCTTGGATGAAGGCACCCACCCGCGGTTAAAGCTTTTATGGTTTGCAAATTCACCAACACTTATTATGGCATTGCAAAACAACCGGGACAAAAAGAAACCCAAGCACAGCTCCCTCAGAGCAAATTCCAGGCTCGGAGCACTGCTGCAAGCTTGCAAGCCCTTCATCACAGGGGAGCCTGCCTCTATTCAGAAGGTGTGTGTCCAAACCTTAATTCCAGCGTGATCAAGGTCTGCCTTGGCTCCAACAGTATGTGATTTTGTCATTTGCTTTTAATATGGGTTCAGATGTATCTGAGACTTAAAACAATTAATCTCCTTTTCATAATACTCAGGAGTTTGGTTTTGTTGCCCTGTGCAGCAGGCACAGGAGAAAAGCAAATGGCAGATTTTCTTAGTCCTGGATCAGATAAGTGCAAATATTGAAATCAGGTTTCTGGATCAAGGAGACTGTGAAAAATGAATTCAAATTTCACTTGAGCATTGTGTGGGTGAACTTTTTTTTTTTTTTTTTTTCCCTTAAGCCACCTCTTCAGGCAAACCTAATCCCATGAAAATTGAGCACAACTTTGGGCAAAGCCCATCCGGCTAAGATGATGCTGGGTGTTCGGGTCCTGCTGCGCCTGCCCTTGCTGTGACCATGACCAGGGACACCTGGGGGCACACGTGGACGGGGGGCAGGCGTCTCTGCTGGCCCTGCCACAACCTCCCAGTAGTTTGCACGCTAGCCCTTGCTTAAGCATTAATTTTCCTTCTGAATCATACTGGAAGTATTAATTTGGGAATTTGGGAAAAACACAGAAGTGGCTTTAGCAAATGTATTCGGAGCTGGGCTCCCGAGCGAGACGGGGAGCCTGAAAGCCAGCCCAGTCCTCCCTTCCCCACACAGCCCCTGGCCCCCGGGAGGTGCCGTCAGGGGCCGGGAATGTGCTTCCTGCACACCCTGCATCCACCGCCTGCACTCCGCGGGAGGCACGAGGGGGCCGGGGTGCCTGCAGAAGCACCGGCACCAGAGGGCAAAGACATTTTCACCCTGTTTTTGGAAGAGCTGAGCTGTTTGCAGATGCTGCTGCAGCAAATAGTGAGCAGGAACTGGGCATCAGTGTTACAGAACTGCAGCATGAGATGATCCCAGAGGAACCAAGGCAGTTGTGGACCTGCTTTCCTGCTCCATCGTCAAGTTTGCCAGAGGCTAAAGAGCCAAAGCTTTACGTGAATGCAAAGCTACAGAACTGCTGCACCCAGGAGTTCTTTGCTGACGTTCAGAACTCGTTGGAGATGCCAAGTGAGGAATTTATTCCCTAAAATAAATGGAATGGCTAACTGGACCATTGGCATGAACCACAGGCTCCCACCATGAGCGCATGGAGGTGGTGGTGGGGCTGGACATGCTTCCCCTTCGTTCTCCCCTTTCAAGGCCAGAGGATGCGACAGAAGTTGAATGTGTTTCCAGGGATGCTGTAGAGGGGAGGCTTGTGGCCGGGCAGGGGCTTGTCCCTCCCTGGGGATTAGCTGGTGGAGGGGATGCTGAGTTTGTGGCTGCTCTCAGGTCCAGTCCTACCCCCGTGTACCAGCACCTCTCCTTCTCTACCTGCTCAGAAACAGGTGCAGACGCTGAGAATGTAAAGCCGAGTCCTTCTGATCTATCATGGCTGAACTGTCTATAAACACCTTGGGCCTCTCTGGAGAGCTCCGAGCCTGCCAAACACTGCAGCTTACTAGCACGTCTCGTTATATGTTGTGCTTTCTGAACAGCCCCCCTCCCGCAGCCTGTGATTATGTGAGAACTGCCGGAAAAATCAGTTTAAAGACCTCAGTACAGCCTCAATGCTGAAACAGAAAGAGTAGATGGAGAAGCTAATTTAATTAAAAAGTTGAAAACCTTTAACAACATTTAAAGTATCCTCAAGGTTCTGAGCCTGTCTATGACTTTTTTTTCCAGCACTGGTCGTTGTCATTATTGAGATATTATCAGAAAAGAATTGATTCTTTACTTTTTATATTAGCATTCCAAGACCATGTATTGCTCAGCTGAAATCTGCTGAGCATTAGCTGCCAGGATCTGTGTTTTATGGCTGAAATAAATCTGATCAGAAAACAGAAAGGAAAAGTCAGTAAAACTAGCAGTATGAATGGCCACGTCTTCACTGGCTGAAATAGGATGCTTACAGGAGTCAAGTGTTGTTTTCAAGTAGAAATATACGTATTGCAGAGCTGGTTAATTTGTGTGTGTCATTTAAAATGGATCCAGGCTATTAATTAATTAGCAGATATCCTTTGTGTGTGTGTGTGCGCTTGTGTGTATGTGTTGAAAGGATGGCAAGGTACTGGATCTAGAGGAGCTACTACGACATACAAGGGACAATATTTTCTTGTATTTTAATTGTAACAGAAATTGCATTTTCATTTCCCATCGGAGGTCTGGGTCTCATGCAGGGTGTTTTGGGGGTTGCGCAGCTGCACAGTGTCATCCATCACGGGACATGGACTTTCATAGGTGGCAAGAGGATGGAGAGGACAGGAGAGGTCCCTCTGGACCAGCAGCACACCAGTGAAAGCCACCCACCATCTGGCTTTCACAATCTTACTGCACATTTTTTCCTCCTAGGCTGAGGAATGTTCTCCTAACCCACAGGTACTGTATCCAGGATTGTATACCTTGTAGTTGTCATTGGGATTGGGAATTTTGAAGCAAACATCCTAATCAGCTCCACTTGCAGCAATTTGGCTTGTGCCACAGAGTTGAACTGGATGGCTTTTGGAGGACACTGGACCAGGTGATGTGCTCCAGCTCACCTAAATGCTTGGTTTTGGGTCAGCTAACCCCTGAAAATACATAGCATGGACAGATGCAGTTGTAGTCAGTAACCACAAACATGCTCACCCAGCTATAAAAAGCACCCAGCTCATGGCTCTCCTTTCCTGAAGCAAGGTCATTCCTGTCAATACCAAACAAAAAGAGATGCCCCCCCCCCCCCTTTTTTTTTTTTTTTTTTTTTTTTTTAGTTTTAGTTTTAGGGACTTTTGACCATTCATCTTCCCATCCCCTCTCTCCTCCCTACAGGTCTGTACTTTGTGCAGTCACTTTTCTCCTGGGAAGGAACGTGACTTCATGGCAGGCAGGAATGCTGACCCACTTGTCTTCTGCTGCAAGCATCCATCAAACCCAGCCTCCGAGTCCCCTGGAGTCTTAATTTTCCTCTTGACAGCAAAGACAAATGACCCCCCCAGGGCTGTTTGCTCATGTCTACCCAAAGTTTCCATGACGTTTCTTGAAGATGACCTGTTTTTTAAACACAAGTGGAGTTTTCTTTCTGCTGTCACCTACAAGTGGGAAGGCAGAGTCAGGCTTGTTTTAAGAAAACCTTACAGTGCCAATCCCCAACACATCCTCCCTCCCTTCTCTCTGCTTTAGGCTTCTTACACTTCCTAGATGTTGCCAGCTGTAATACTTTTCCCTCTTTTGGGGCTCTCCTGCACAGATATGCTGATATTTTATTTGCAGTGCAACAACCAGAAGAAAATATTTTTTTCCAGTATTTTTCCAATCCACCATTTTTTTTCCCAAATCACAATGAAATCTGCTTTATTTTTTCCTGTCCTGTTCTTTCTTTCCTCTACAAGGCTTCCCCAGCACCATGTCACCAGCTCCCAAGTATCTCAAAGCAACTTCTTTTCCAGTAATGCCACCTGTGAGCAGAGTGAAGCAATGGCCACAAGCCTGCCAGACTCTCTCCTACTCACAGGCACTTTAACCTCTGCAAAAGAGCACCCTACCTCCCCTTCTCCCTCTCCCCAGCCCCACCGAATACACCTGAACTCTGAGTGCCACGAGCTTGCTGCAGACTTGGGAAGGCAGGCAGAAAACACAAGCAAATATCTGGTTTTGTCATTAAAATCTGCACTGGAAAGATGCAGAGAAATAGGGACAAAGCAACTTAAATTCCCCAGTTGTCTAATTCCAGAGATCTTGTCTTTGTAACTGCAATACATCTTTTTAATATAGTACTTGGCAAAAATGTGCTTCCCTTTATTTCCTTCCTCGCAGAAACTAAAAAAAAAACCTGCAGCATCATGCACGAGGTCTCATACCGGGAAACACCAAGCGCTGCGAGGAGCACTGCCAGCCCTGGCTGTAATTAAACCCCCATAAAAATGAAGACACTTTCTGGCCAGAATCATCCTGGTGCTGAAAGAGGGAAGCAAACAGTTTGTGGTTTTCCAGTTTCCCTTGGCAGGAGGATTTTCCAACCAGCCTGGCCATCCCAGGGACGGGAAGGTCAGCACCGGACCACCTGCGTGCTGGCCGTGCTCGGCGAGTCCCTCCTGGCACACCTGTTTCCAAACACCGCAGAGCAGCCCCGAGGTTGCACAAAGTCTCTTTGCTCTCTGGAATGAGCTCCTTTTTCACATGAAATCTGTGCGAGCCGGGCACGCCACAATGCGAACCCTTCTTGGCTATTCAGTGCAATAATCACATCCTGCAGAGCTGTGATTTTCTGCGTGCGTGGAAAAGGCGTCTCAAGCCCACCGCTTTGTCCTGCTGGTGTATGTGGCTGCTTAATATATATTGGATAATTTAAACAATCCACATGCCATAACGTGCTCCCAAATGTTTAGTTGAGTGTCCCCGAATTTGTTGTGCTTGTTTATCCTTCCATTTGTTTGGAACATAATCGTTCTTTGACTTTGCCCTGTGCCTTTCAGCATTATTTTATGGAAATTCCAATTTCCTTTCCTGAAAGAAACCCTGATGATAATGAGAGGCTTCGAGCTTTTCAAAGAAAAAGGCAGTTTGAGTCAATTCTGCATTTTGCTTTTAATCAGAACTAGTTGTGTGCATTTGCACCACAATGCTCCATATGGGCTTGGTTGCTGGCATTCAGCGAAGGGCAGGGGCAACTGAAAAAGCTCCCCATTTTTCAAAGGTTTAAGGATGGCCTTGCAAAAGTGTCATTTGTCAAAACGTCATTTTTTTTTCCAGAATCCCTGGAATAAATCCCTGGAAACATGTTGTGGAATCACAGAGACACATTCTCACATGGGCAGAGCAGCACAGCAGCACTTCCCTGCAGGGAGAGAGTAGGAAATAGGAAACGGGGAGGTTTTAATGGACCCTGAAAGGTTTTTTCATGATGTTTTATCTGGATATTGGTCTTCCGCTTTAGCTGTGACTCATTTTTCAGGCACACCATTTTGACTCAATTTATACTGAATCTACAATAAATAAGAAGGAAAACAAGCTACGGACCATTAATCTGGACACCTAGTTGCAATTCTGAAGTGCCTAAAACACTTGGAAACAGACTTAAAACTTTTTCTGGCCCCCAGTTTGGACCTGATCTTGCAGAACCCCCTTTACGCTAATTCCAGTCAAGTCACACCCAGGAGGGGGTATCCGTGGACGTGCAGTTTTAGGACCGGGTCCCTGGTTTGGAGCCCATTAATAGCACCCAGAAGGGCCGTGGAGCTCAGACTTTGCAGGTCTGCTCTGCAGAGCATGAACAATTAGGGGACGGCGAGTCACAAGCATCCCAGGACATGCTGTCATGAGTGGCTGTACATGTTCTGCTCAGAAAGGATTTATTTCCACTCATTTTGGTCTTGTGGCTGTGAGAGGCTTGCAAAACCTTTCACCTTCTTTCCCTGGAGTCGTATATATTTTATGAGAAATTTAAGAATTACCTCTTATTAAAATGTGGATAGTGTAATTACCAATAAAAAGCAGATGTTATGGCATGACTAATGCTTAAAAATGTGTATGTAGCAAGCACAACATAGCAGCACATCCAGGCTTTTCAGTAAGATAATAAAAGTTGTCTTTGTTGAAACGAACTGGCCAAGTCGCAGAGGTCTGAAGTTGGAGGGAAATCATTACGGAAAACGCTGAAAGGCTCCACAAAAGGGTGGCTTTGCTCCCACTGATCTCAGGAGCAAAATGTGATTCGAGAAAGCAAAAATGCAAGGCAAAATGACCCCGTTCACCTTGCTCACATCAGGAGGCATCTGAAGAGGTGTCCTGCTACAAGCACTGTGCCTCGCTGTGCTGAGAGCATCCTTCCCCTAAAAGCCGTAATGAGCTGTAATTAGTGAACTCCCCGACACCTCAGGCGCCTCTCAGGGGGTCGATAACCCACCTGCAGCAGTCAAGGTCATTCCCTTGGCCCCGTCCCAAGGATTTTGGCAAGGCGAATCTGGAGCGATCCGCCTAGGCTGACTTTTGAATCTGGAATGCTCCAACATCGTGTAAATTGAGTTGTGCAGCAACTCCTCCAGCAGCCCCGGGGTTCACAGACTTCAGCCGATTCCTCTCCCTTCCTTCCTGGCAAGTTTGCAAAGGAGCATTCCCACTGCAGACAGAGGGGCTGTTTTTCAGGGCGTGGGCATCAGTTTGGGGGCGTAAGGAGGATCTGTGCCTTGTACCGGGGGAGAGGGAAGGGGAGCAGGGGGCCAGGATGCCTTGCAGCTAGGGACCAGTGCTCACCCTGCCTTCTGCCTTCACATCCCAGGCCCCTGAGTCCTTCTCTGGCCCAACCCATGCCTTACCCACAGCCTGGCGATCCGGGGTGCACTGGAAGCAGCAGACACTTTTTCCTTAAGACCCTCCCATGCTCAATATTCTCTCTTAATTTCCTCTGCACGTAGGTGCCGTATTTCAATTGAAAATAAAGAAGTCCTCAAGCTATTCTCAGCACAGCCGTAGTGCCAGATCACTGGGGAAGCTTGCCATGCTCCGGCCACACCACGCACGGGCACGCGCCACAAATGGGGCAGCTGTGGGCACAGGAGCCAAGGGACAACTTCTCTCCCCTTTGATTATTTATTTATTTATTTATTTTTGTGTGTTGGCTTGTATCAGCATTAGGTCTGTCATTTTGCAAAATGGAACTAAGACATATGCATAAGCAGCCCCGACAGCAATTAGTTCTGGCAGAATTTCTGTGGTAATGAATTTCAATGAAGCTGGGATTTTGGGTGCCTGAGCACTTCATTAGCTCCTGGTATATCATCCTGATGCAGTTGAGAAATCACATTATAATAAACCATGTTTTCCCGCAGGCAGCAACAAGGATAATAAATGGGATGAATAATAATATAGCCCATTCTGTGCTTTAGAGCTCTGGAATTTTGGTAAATAGATCAAACACTATATGGGAATGAATCTCATTCTGAATTTTCTCAGTTGCTCAGGTATTTATGAGAAATTTTAATGTATTGTCAGAGAAAGCGCTCCACTCTATTACACTTGCCAGTTAAACACTGAAATACCTACACGCTGATACAGTAGTAAGAAAAGGCATCTGTCATTTAGCAAAATAAAATATCTTAAAACTTAGTCGAGAAAAAAGACAACTATTTCAATGTGAAGTAGCAGGAAGTCTATGTCTGCTTCTATATATTTACAGCATGTATATACTTAAAGTATGGAAATATATGGCTTTTGAAAGTGCCTTGAATGGCACAAGTGAAGAATTCCCCTGCTTCTTTCCACGTTTATAAAACAAAGAAAGCAGCATTATTCAGTCACAGCAAAGTCAAATTTATACTTATCACTGTCTTGCAGTGATTAGTATGAAAATGAAAAAAAAAAAAAAAAAAGCATGAATCTGATGCTATTTCTGTCGTAATTTATCCTTGCAAATGAGTCTGGTGGTTGCTGGCTGGGAGTCCCTCAAACAGGCTCTGTAGCACTGGTGAAGAAAGCAGAGGAACAGCCACGTGTGGCCCTGGGGTGATGCCACGCGCTGCCTCTGGGTTCTTCCCATGGGATTTTCATGCTCAGTGAGCTTTTGGTGATGTGAGGACTGCAAAGGGTAAGCAGTAATGAAAGAGGTATATCTGGCCTGCTTTAAGTGTTGCATTAACATCAAAACAAAATGAGCTTCTGCAGGCCCTCAACCTTGCCTTAATGCTGTTCCTGTTTGCAGTTCCTGCCCTGTGTTACAGGGTTTGTCCCGTTGTGGTGTCCTCTGTGCTCGTGGTGCTGGGCAGTCTTCTTGTGCTGCCTTTCCGTCACACCAGAGCCTGATGCCTTCCATCACTGAAGGGATGGAGAGGAAAATTTATGTATCCAGAGGGAATTGAAAACAAAATAAATCCTTCTTTTGAAATCTCTTGGAAAATGGGAGTTGTCCCTGGATAAAATCCATACGTGTATTTTCATAATAAAAACTTCCTCCCAGATCAGACCTATGATTTCTGTGGTCTTTGCTGATGAACTCGCCCTGACTCACCATTCCTGGAACCTGGAAAAAGATGCCCTTTTCATTTTGAGTGAGCGTGTGCAGAAAGATCAGAAATGCAAGGAAGAGGAAACCCCTCATCAGCCTCATCTGCCCCAGACAACTAAGAACTGATGAGTTTCACCAAAGAGATTTCATCCTTGGGCCAAAGTAAAGAAATGTCTGGACTGTCATCATCACCAGCGGATTGCAACACATTGTTAGCTGGGAGGTTTCAAGTGGAATTTTTCCTCATTTTTCTCCTTCAGGATATCATCTTAGCTATGAAACTGGGAACTAGGACTGCATATGTAAGAATCTGAACAGCATGGGTTAGAAAAGTTAAAAGAGTTTTCCAGACTCAATGACGTCTTATAATGGTGTGCTGATGGGGTAAAAGTGGGTGTCCTGGGCCTCCTGTCCCCTCTTTCTAGTTATATGTGGTAACACTCACCAAACCAACAGCCATGGGAAAACAAACAAACAAAACTAAACGAGGAGAAGAACTGATTTGTTTCCAAAAGGATGGATTTCTATGTATGATGGAAGTAATATAACCCCGAATCCAAGAAGAGATAATTTATTAAGGGTTATCTCAGTAGTTTGTTTCCTCTCTGGCAGGGATAAAAGCAACCGATGCTTCTTTATAAGGAAGCCAGCCCATCTGTGAGCATCTCAGTAAAACCAGGATACCCACAGAAATGTACCAGCATGGAGAAGGTCAGTTCTGCCAGCAGGGAGTGGGGGGAAGTTGTCCGCCCTTTGTGATGCTGCCCTGGAACCCCATCACTACGGGAACCAGGCAGAGTGGGATGATGCTCTCCCCACAGGCTTTCCCTTCTCCAGTGCTTCTCGGATAACTGGTAACCATAAAAATACCCTTTATCTCTCCCTTGGGAACCCTTGGGTTGCAGTTAGGCTACCCCAATGTGCAGATATGGGTCCATTTGAATGAGACATTTGTAAGAGTTGTTTAAAATACTTAAAAACTTAGAGGCAAGAAAACTTAAGAAGCAAATCTGAAGAAAGTCAATGCAGATGGGGAATTTGTAACACCACAGTAGCAAACAGCTAAGTGCAGACAATTTTTCTGGAAGCAAAATGTTTGTACATGTTTATAACAGTAAGATATTTTTTTTTAAATGAAATAGGTTCTTGTAATAGTAATGACATGATAAATAGACTTCTCAAATGACAGAGCTGAAGCTGAATTTAAATATCAAGCTCAAACTCTTTCAAAGCACTGAATTGCATATGCCAGTTAGTTTGGGTTAAATAGAAAAATCAAAAAGAAAATATATGAGGGAGAAAAGGGCTATATATATATATTTAAAGCTCTACCCAGATTTTAATTTTCTTCCATTTCCAGAATGCTCACAAGCACTGCTGATCTATCAAGATTTTTAGAAGACCATAAATCAGACTAAATAGCCCGTGGGAGCCCCACTTCTTTGGTTTGGAATATGTCAAGGAAACTCATGCAGTTGGATGTAAGTTTAACCTCAAATCAGGTACAAATGTTGTCTCTGCAGGCCATGGATTTGGACTATGCCAAACAGTAGTCTGTAAAAAAAAATAGATGACAGAGGTTGGACATTGGGTTTTAATTTCTGGAGCCTGCTTATTGCTACCCTTCATCAGCACAGGGAAAACATGAAACAGCCTGTGTCAAGTGCTGAAGGCTGCTTGAGAGTGTAGGAGATAACTTGGTATTTAATTGAAAACTCTACATGAGAAACTGTTTCAAGACTTAAAAAGAAAGCTGAAATATTTTGTTTTACATCCTAACTACTTTTTGACATAGACTTTTAAAGAAAATATAAATGTTTGCAGGTGTTCAAATGTTTTTGCTGAAGATGCAATTTTCCATCACAAAGTGGCTTTGATGGGAAATTTCTGACCACCCCTCTGTTTATCTCAAGCAGTTTGTGGCAGAGAGGTGAGATCAGGTACAGAAACTAGCAGAAACTTCAGATAATCAACCAAATCCTTAAAATCCTCAGGGCTAGCTTTGCCAGTCCTATAGTAGGTCTCTTTATCATTTTGTAGTAGCTGATGTGCCAAGTCCTGGGTGAATAGCAGAACAGATAAACATTGATGTAGTATTTTATTAGTGACTCTTGCCCATCAATAGTTTAATTTTAGCATGTTTGATCAAAACCAAGTATCTTTCAGGGACTTCCAGAAGATTTGGAGATAGGGGATGAAAACAGTCCCTCACCGTCTGGCCCAACTGTCCATGGCAATGTCTTGCCAGCTGAGGGCAGTCCTGAAGATATGAACATCAAACTCTCACTTTGCAATGAGCAGCCACCCTCAGATTATGTGGTGCTTTGTCTTGAATATTTGCCTTACTACAGAACATCTCAGGTCTTTATGGGCCCATCTTCCTTCCTTGCCTTGCAGATCAACACAGAAACAGAAGTAAGCTTTGACGATGGCAAGGTTGATCACGAGCAGCAGGAGAATGTGGATTATTCAGCCATCTCCACAGGATATTTTCCATATTACAGAACATGTGAGAAGCATATTTTCCAGCCCCTCACATGCAGCTTAAATGCAGAGGGCGAGAAGCCTGATAATGATTGGAAAGATGAAAGAGAAGGTGGATGTGCAGAGGACAGTGGAGATGTTGAGAAGGTGAACTGGGGGGGAAATACTTCCCAGAGATTGTGCAGTGAGGGAATGCTCCATCCTCCATGAGATGGGGCACCCACAGGAGAGAAAGAGGTCATCACATCTCACACCATACAGCCTCCTAAAGCTAGGCTCTTCGGAACACAATGATGAATTGTGCTCTGAAAACATAAAGCAAGAATAGATATCTGACAGGGGAGAGACTTGACCCAGCCCTGGAGAGGCTCCTGTCCAAGTAACCCCCTGAAACAGCCCCATGGACCCCACACCAGCTCTCTGGGGACTCTGTTGGCTCTGGATGAGAACTGTCCCATTGCTGTATCCCCAAAGGCAGTGCAGTGCCCTCTGCCACCTCCTCACAGCCAGGAGAAAATCGATGCAGGATTTTCCAAAGTGTTTTGGGAGGTCTTAGCCCTTGGGGCAGCCAGCCTACCCCCTTCTCACTCAGAAAAATCTTGTGGATTTTTATGGATCAACATTCCCATTGAATAGATGTTCACCCCCCACTTGGAAGATACATAACTCTAATGATCTTTCCAATGTCTTGTCCCTGCTCTTCCACGTATTCACAACCTTAGCTCTTGGTCCTATATGTGTTTCTTTCAGACCACCCCACTAAGTCTGGAGACAGACAAGAGGGCACTTTCCTCCATGAGCATTGCAGAGCCAAAACCCCACGAGCTCTTAAGAGACAGCGCCTCTGAAAAGTGCCTGTCAGCCATCTCCTTCCCCAGCCGGCTGCTGGGCCTGAACGAGCCCTTTTCTTCTGGCGGGTACTTCCCTTACTACAGGACAGAAGGAGAGCTCTGCATCGGCCCGGCTCTGTGTGACAGGTTTCTCACCAGGATAGAAATTTTGGAGAATGAGGAGGGAGGACAAGAGGGAGAAGCCAGAATTTGGAATTTTGGTGCCAGCTGCTTGGTGTGTTGAGAACAAAGCAGCGAGTTTGTCAGCAAAAGGCAGAGACTGATTCAATGCGGACATGAGTGAGAAGTTCTTGAAAACTACAACCACATGAATGTCTGCATGAGTACAGAATAAAAATGCTCCTCCTTTTGAAAAAGACAGCAAGTGAGAAGCTGGGCTGTGAAATGACAGCAGAAAGCAACAGACAGGGAAATGCCTTGCCTGGGGGAATCCAGATCAACTTGCTCTGGAAAACATGGCAGAGGAGGAGGGTGCAGATCAGAACTCTGTTTTATTGTGGCTGATCCCAAAGGCTAGAGGCTCACTTGAGAACTTCTTCCCTCCTAAGAGCAGGGTGGAGAGCTGGGTGTGTCTCAGCCAGGCTGACCCCTCCTGGTAGCACTCCTTTCCTGGGCACAGAGATCCCTGATCCCCCTGCAGCACCCGGCTCCTGCCATGCTGGATGGGGTACGAATACATATTTTGTGCAACTGCACTCAAGACCAAGTGACAGAGGTGACCACAGGGGTGAACAAGAGCAAATGCCTGTGTTTACAAAGAGAAAAGAAAGTAAACCCACCTACAAAGACATTAAATGATCTACAAATGGAAAATGTCCCTTTATTTTTTATCTGTTCCTTCAGATTCTCCAGTATGAGCTATGATTTGCCAGGGCCAATGGTGACCTGTTCATGGGAACCCCTGACAGCTGTGAAAGAAGTGAAATGACAGTGCCAGTGCAGAAGGGATGTGCTCTCATGGGAAATGGCCAATGGGAAAAAATAAGAATTATTTAAATTTAAGCTGCTTGGAGGAATTAAGCAGAGACATAATTTCCAGTAGGGATTGGGAAATACATTTCCTCTCCCCTCCACTACAATCCTTCCATTGTATTAATGGCATCTGTTAGACAACAGTCATACACAGGAGAAAAAAAGCATTTTTATTTAAAATCTTTGTCAATAAAACTTTTTGAACACATTTCCATTATGTCTGTCTTCATTTCACTTGCACAGTCTGTAATGAAAATGCTCTTGATTACTTTAATATGTGCAACCACGGGCTTCTATAAAACATCAGTTTTGACTCTGGAAGACTGGACAACGGCATCCAGGAGCAACTTGACTTTGGTGAAGCCTCACTGATTTACACCAGATGAGGATCTGTCCATAAAAGCCCAACTCAGTGTTTTCTTTGCAATTGTGAAATGTTGCAACATACAGTCCATACTGCCAACTATGCCACCTCTTTGAGACACCACACAAGTTGATGAAACACATCTTTTTCCTATTCCTGCTATGTGTGTGGACACTTTCTCTTCAAAATAGACACATTTACTCCTACCATGAAATTTTTTTTCCATGGTTGTAGCAGTAAACTTAAATACCTCTCTTCAGAGGTCTGCAGCCTGCAGCTAAATTTACTGATGTTACCTATTTTCTCTCAGTGATCCAAGATGTAAAACACATCTTTTTTGGCTATTTCACATCTCCATAGTTAGACCAGTTTTCCCCATGGGTGCTTGTGGCACTGAGACCAGAAAACCTACTGCCTCGTAAGCCACCTGACGATTTGGGTAATGATTTCTGCCCACTGCACTTGGGTGTTTTTGACAGGCAGGGAAGGGATTTCGGCTGGGTGCTGGGACCCACCAGAGGACAGGAATTTTGACCCTGATCTTCCTGCTCTGCACTGCTCAATATGAACCCTGAAGCACCACCGCTAGGCAGCAGCTCATATGTCCCACAGTGGACATAAGCTTGGTGCTGTTACAGGAAACCTGGGGTCAGCCAGACCGGTGACAATTCATCCCAACATCCACATGCAGCTGCCTGGCTTGGAAGTAGAATGCACATAGAGCAGCCAGCATGCTTTTCCCACCTGCATCCCTACCTGGTCGATACTGCAACATCGTCCTGCCACTCGTCCTCTTCAGTCATCGCCTTCTTACCAAATAACAAGAAGAATCAGGCTCTGGTTGAACTGAGTCAGGCCATATGAAATAGCTTCTGGTTTTAAGCACAAAGGCGTACGTGTTGGGAATTTTGACATGAGGCCATACAAAATACTGTGGGATCATCTCAATTCAAGGGATTGGGTAGAGGAGGGAGGGAATTCTGCCTGAAAATTGGGTGTGATTTGTTATGAGAATATTAAATTTAGCCTTTCTATAAATTCAACATATTAAAATAGTTCACACTATGTAATATCAAATCCACAAATCTGTCTTACTTCCATTACATAAAAACTACTTTCTATTGGTTGTACTTGGTAATTTATGGGAACAATAAACATCTGAAATCAAGGATTTGGGAGATGAGAATATTACATGCTTTACCCTTTTGGATCAGAAAAGCCTAGTTTTAAGCAAATGCCAGCAAATATATCTTATGTTGCCATCTGGAAATTGAAGCTGAACAAACCTCATGATTTTAATATACTTTCCATCTAGCTCTGCTCTGAAGTGAAAAGGAAAGGATGGGAGGCAGCGTTGGAAGTTTCTGTGATTCTCTCTAAGGCTTACGCTGCTTTATTACTTTTCCACATAGTTAACATCCTGTACACAGACAGCAAATGATTTTTCTCAAACCGCTCGGTGGATCAGATTGCTGCCTTCGAGAGGACATCATGTACCTTTACCCCAAGAGAGGTCCCAGTCAGCTGGCAATAACAAACCGTTGAGTTCAGCTGAGTGTACTGATAATGTATTTCCTTTCATCTCTCTATTTGAAAAATTCATAATTATTGCTCTAAACCCTTAGTGCTTCAATATTACTGGACTTCTGGAGTCTGGAAAAACAATCCGCAATTACTTTGATGCATGCTGTGTAGTCTTCATTGATCCCATTTAAGCTTTTAATCTCATGAATTCACAAAGTTAATTCATAAACCAAACCAAACAAACCACAGCAAAATAAGCCCTTCAGTAACAAAAGTGGTGATGACCATAACTGTCTTTGGGGATTTGCTCTAACGCAGGTTCTTCTTTCTCAATAGCTGATGTTAGATTTCATTTGGAAAGGGGGAAAAACGACGTAGTCACAATGTTTGTTAATTTGCATACCCCCAGGGAAAAGCCTACTTCAAAGTCAGTAAAATGGTTCACATAGACATTGCAGGGTGTGGAATTTGTCTCTGAAATCAGCAAAAAGGGACTGTTTCTTGTAAAGCACTTCAGGCCTTAGATCTTGACAGTATCCTAAAATCTATAAGAAAACTCCCTCAGCCTAAGCTACATTGGTCTCGGGCCCCCAGTTCCCCCATCTAGTGCAAAGTGGCAGGCTGAAATGTTCAATTCTATGACTTGAACACCAGCAGATGCTATTTTAGGGAGAAAATTAGCTCTCCAACATTTAACTGTATCAGTGGCACATCCTGCCCCAAGGACTGTGATTAGCTAAGCTCTCTTTCCTCTCCAAAACCCTGATTACGTCGACGTATATGACTTAATAACTTCACTTTGAACTCTGTTAGAAACGAAGCTTTTGGCAAGTAGCACTTATCAGAGAGAAGCAGAACCCAGCATTAAACAAAGAAGCTTAAACAGGTCCCTTCCCAGCAAAGTGATGGGGGAGTGGAAGTGATTCATTAACATGAAACAAATTGGCTCCCATTCAGAATGGCATTTACCGTGAGTGATGAGAGGGTACCTGGAAGTGGTAGAGGAATCCATACCTCCCGTATATCGCTGGCAAGCCCGCTAGCTGGGGGAACAGCATGGCTGAGGCAGGCTGATCCTGTCCTTTGTTTTGCCAATGCAACCACATTGAACATTAGAAACTATGTTTTGCTGATCAGGGATAGGTTTAAGGTACTGCCCAGGGGCTGTGCTGAGGGCTAATAATCCCCAGGATAAACAGACATACGGACGGATGGGGAAGGAAGAGATGCAAGCTCCAGCGGTGTGAATGGGAGCTGGTGCATCAGGAGAGGAAGCAGCTGCGCTCCCAGTCACACCTGGCCCCTGAAGCAGATTTGGTTAGTCTGTCCTGACATACAAGCATGTATCTATATCTGTCTAGATAGAAAGATAGACAGATATCCATTCATCTAGGCAGATTTTATCTCTCTTAATTTTCACCAGAATGAACGTGTGAGGAATCCAAGTGTGGTTTCTGCCCAGAGCAACTGTTCCCTAAAAAATGAAGAGAAAAGCTGTGCTGGGAAGAAGGCGCAGGCTGGTTCTGCCTGTAATCCTTTCCTGGATAATGATACAGGTGGGAACAGATGAGGAGAGAACAAATAAGCCCCCTGACCTATGCAATCCCCCATAAATCCACCTGTCCCTACCCCAGTGCTACCAGTTCTCATTAACTCCCTCCAGTCTCCCAGGCTGCTCGGGGTACTTTTGCCTTTCCCAGGAATGTGAGCTGATGAGGTTTGCAGGTGTGGATAAAACAGAAATGCTAGCACCTGATACAAGTTATGCAGTCTTTATTTTGGCTCCTGCAGCAGCCATTAGAGTCTTGCACATGGAAAAAAAAGCATGAGCTGTATATTTTAGTTAGCAGTGTTTTATCGAGGGTGATGTCCTTGGGCTAGTTTTGGGCTGGTGGATTTCAATGGAGACATGTATTTCCCAGGACAGCCTTACAACAGGATTGCCTGGTCTTTGGGGCTCCTCCAAGCTAATATTTGAAACATAGCCTTGTTGAGCGGTGCAGGGAATGGCTGTGTTTCTAGTGCTGGTTTTCTGGGCATGTACACCCAGTGCATGGCGTTCTTGTGCAACTTCTGTTGCATGGAGCACAGCAGCCTGCATGGTGGTTGCCTGTAGTCTGGGAGGAAACTGTGGCACCTTCTCATGTCATTAACTTAGAAAAAAAGAACACAAAGTCTGGGGTTGGTGTGAAATTGCTTCTGTTGCAATGGGACCCAGGAGCAAGCATGTTCCTTGCTGGGTAATATTAAGCAATAAAGTCAAATGCAAGCAGATAAAATGGAAATTCTTGCTGGAACAAGGTTTGAAGGTAACTGGTAGTATGTGCAGGACAAAGAGAGTGTGGTAGAGTGTGTGGAGTTCAGCTCACCTGGCTGTGAAAATAGACACCAAAATGGCTGGGAGGCAAGGATCAGTGTGAAGGCTGCAGTTCTCTCTCTTTCCCACTGAAGCTCTGCAATGGCTGAGACATCAAAAACAAAACAAAACAAAATGAAAACAAAACAAAACAACAACTAAAAAAAAATAAAATAAAGCCAGCACAATATAAACCTGAACAATAAGGCTCTGACAGCTGCAAAGTGTTTGAACAACATGTCAGATGGGAAAGTTCATGAAATCTCCTGTATCCCACTGGAGCATGTGAGCTGCAGCTTTTCCTGGTTTCTCTGACCATATTTTCCCCATAGCTGCAATCCTGTCAGCATATGGGCTGTGTGTGGATCCCAAGGAGAGGGGAAATCAACCGGAGGAATCGACCCAGCAATGCAAAGAATGAGGATGCTACGCTGTCTGCTTACACCAGAGGCTGTGCTCCACGTCCTCACCTGTCCCACTGCATCTTCCTGGGGACTCAACACACAGCCACAAAGCTTTGGGTTTGCTCCCGAAGTCCTCCCCATCGAGCAGCAGTGTGTTTGCTGCTTCCTTTGAAGACCTCACTTTCTTACAGCATCCTCACAAATGTGTGTGCGAGGTCAAGGTGACAGCGCCTCCCTCCAAGCAGCTGCCCTGTTAGCACCTGATGCTGGATAATAATAATGATTAATGAATCTTAATCTTTCTGTCACAATTCCCTTTCATTAATATTTATATCTGGCAGATGTACCCCCAGGGGGGAGCTTGAATTGCTAAGTATTATACTGCTATGTACAGCTGGTATTTTATGCAGCAACTTCGAGGACATTCTTCCAAACAACTTATTATGTGCAATTTTATTTTCAACTCGTTGTTAATGCTGCCACGTGTCAGACTAGAGAAGAATGTTTATTTTAGTCCCACTTATCTGATGAAGTAAAAAAAAAAACAATAACACTGAATACCAACATTTTCAGGGAAAAGGATCTGATGTAAAAGAATGAATGCATGCTTAAACAGCTAGCATTATTACAGAGGTCAAGCTCAGCTACAGATACACCACTGAGCCTCCTAATTACAACAGGGTGTAATTCAAGGCATCTTTAACAGCCGGTGATTTTAAACGTGTGCCTTTTTCTGGTTAGATGTATGTGTTCAGCTGCTAAAAAAGTCTTGTGAAGCACTTTTGGAAGAATAAACATTCAATTAAATGATCTAGTTGAGTCCTTATAATTGGGATGAAGTCTGTTTATAACTAATTCATAATACAACATCATTAGCCAAATGATTAATTGCTAATTACTCTATGAAAACAAATTAATCACCATGCTTCCCAAGCCATGATCCTCTGTCTACACTGTAGCAAGCCATTTGGCTCTGGTCTATGATTGTCTTAATTTATTTCTAGTTATCCATCTAAGTCTTGGCTATTAAATTGGAGCAATCTCCTCCCGGCTCTCAGCAATGCTCCGTCAGCTGCAGCAATAGGCATCATGAAAACCATTTTCCATTTTTTAAAATATTTTATTACCTTCCCCAGGCATGTCTGAACCCTGACTAGGTGGATATGATTTCTTTGATTGTGCTCTCACTTGAAAGAAGGAACATGAATCTTGTGATTACATCCACATGAAGACTAAGAAAATCAGCAGATGAGGATATGAAATACGGTCAGCCTGAAACCGTCCTCAGCCTGCAAAGACTTCAGCCTGGGAGTCAGACTGTGCAACATAGCTTGTTAGATCATGTGGGCACAGAGAAAACACCAACAGGTGGTATGTAAAAAATAAAAAGTAAAAGCCAGGTGAACGTTTCTGAGTTGCCTTCAGGGACTGGCAGAAATGTCCTCACAGCTGTGAAAGTGTGGTAACGGTGTCCGGCCGTGTGCTGGCCACCAGAAGGAGCAGGCCCAGGGCTTGAAGCCTGCTGAGCCAGGAAGGGTCCCCGCTTCCCTCAGCAGCACCAGGAGCTCATTTTGGGGCCGTACTTGGTATTTTTAGTGGCACTGATGGCCGTGCCTTAAGTCAAGCGGCCTGGGCATCCCAGCAGGCCTGCTCGGCCCCTGAATTTCACAAGAAAAGGTTGCAAAGGGTGTGTCTGTGCGACCAGGCAGGCACTTGGGGTGTACAGCTAGCCCTGTCGATGGAAGTGGTTGGCTCAGGACCCGAGTCCAGCAGCGACATATCCCACAGAGGTGTCCAGATTAACCACACATCACTGCTGGCTGGCAGGAGGTTAGCCAAACAGCCCCCAGTTTACCAAAATCAGATCTACCTGAAGCTTCTTGATGGGTTGGGTTCCTAGCACTGAGTTCCAGCTCCTGAGAAAAAAAATATGTGAAGGCGATTGCTATAGCAGCCAGAAAGTGGGTAAAAGCCCCTCACTCTGGGCGGTAACACGGTGACAGCACTTCACTGGATAGTTTTTACCAAAAAGGAGGACTACGCTGTTAAGTGACACAGAAGACATCAGCTTCCTCATGCTCTAGGGATGATTCATAGCAGATTTAGTGTTTTAACAGAATAAGTAGCCTCACTGATGTGTTAGAAATGAGGGTCGAGCCTGTTTTTCAGCTTGGATACTCCAGGGACCCTGTGCTGATTGCCAGATTGCTTCCTGGATGAGAGCGTGACTCGGCCATCAAACATTTTTTTACCCTTTGTATTCAGTTTTATGTACCCAAAGCTGCTCCTAATGGGGTGCAGATGTTTCTCATACTCAGTTATCACGGAAAATGGACAGGAGAAGGAACTACTGAAAACTCTGGAGGAGCTGAAGGGAAACCACGGCACTCTTGAATCACTAGTAAGGAAATAGCTAATGAGCTTTTTTTCTTTCCTTTTTTTTATTTTTTTTATTTTTTTTTAATTATTTTTTTTTTCTCCCCCTCAAAAATCAGTGCTGCTGTCTCATGGGGAAAAAAAGGGACAGAAGATAGGATGATACTGCTCATGGATAATCAAGGAACTCTGAGGTTTAATAAAACATGAAAACTCCTACAACAAAGAGGAGAGGAGGCAGCGGGGAGCCTGGCAGCAGGTCCGTGCAGGAGAGGCACTGCCAGGGGTGCTAATGGCACCACCGGTGCTGCTGGCACTAATTGTATCTCGTTCCCTTCAGATTTCCCAGTGCCCACACAGCCAGGGCAGCTCTGCAGACAGAGCCGGGGTGCTGAGTGATGGGGATGAACAAAGCACATCCAGCCAAAGCACCTCCAGGAGCAGCTCTGAGGTTTGGGTCTCACAGGCTGGAGGAAGAGCTGCGCAGTAGCAAGCAGCTAGTGGGTGATAAAACAAGCTGAGTGTTTTGCCTTCATGCACAGCAGTTCTGTACATACAGTTTTTGGTATGATTTGCATGATTTTCATCCTTTTTCCACCGAGCAGCAACAGCAGATGGAGTGGGAAGATTCTGGGGTAGTTCAGCAAATGGTCATCTGGTGTTTCCTTCAGGTCTCTCACCAGAAACATTTTTCTCACTCTTGTCTTTCATCTCTGCCTTTCTGCAATCGCATTGCCCTTGCCATTGGAACACAGGGTACCTCATGCCCCGTCCAAGCAGTGCTGAGGCTGGAAATGGGAGCTTCCCCTCCTTCCCACCCCACCTCCCCACACAGCCCCAGCCTGCCTTTGGGAGGGTTCTCACTCACCCGTGTCTCCTCCTGCCCCAATCCTCATGCAGCAGCAGCAACAAAAATTGAATCAGCTTTGGATTTATTCCTCTGGCATTACTCAGAGAAAGCCAGAGAAAAGATGCTGAAACTAATATCAAGCAAATAAATCAAATCAAACCAACCAACCAACCAAACCAAGCAGACAAACAACAAACAAACAAACAAACAAAAAACAACCTGGGAAGATAACTGTATTCCATATATACAAATGTCACAGTCCAGACTGGGAAGGGCATTCGCCACCCTTGGCCCTTTCAAACCAGTCTGTCGGCTGCATCTGCTAGTTGGCACCTGCATGTACTCACTGAACGGAAAATAATTGCTTGTGTGACAAACCAAATGCTGCGAATCACGCTCCTAGAGGTGGTCTGCATCAGAGCAGAGGCACGGAAGAACTGCTGCAGCCTCTGCTGGACAGCAGGATTAGAGGGAACCCGAGAGCAACCAGGAGTAAAACCCTGGCAGGATTTTTGAAGGAAGAAAACAGCTTTTTAAACCATCGCATAGCTGTCGACGAGCGAGGCATATGCATTTAATGTTGAAATGAAGTGGATTTAAAAGCCTTCGATAAAAAAATAAAAAAAATTAAAAAAATGATTGCAGTGGCTGAGTCCTGTGAAAGCACCTCCAGGATGTTGTTGGTCGGAGAAGTCTCGTTGCCCTGGCCACTGCCTGCCACTTGTGTCCCTGTCCCCATCCCTGTATGCTCCCTGCAAGCCTCATAGTGGCACCTTCAACCTGGTGGCAATTTTTCCTGAATTAGGGAAAATCAAAGGGAAGGGCAGCCTGGTTTTATCATTAGAGCAAGAAGATGCCTTTGGAAACAGAAAATGAAGGTTTGAATTACACCAAAGGAGGGAAATACTTGTTCGTGCCTCCTGAAAGGCGACGCTGGATCCCCGATGGGTGAAAGCCCTGAGCCCAGGCACCACCTGGGACCACCCCTGGTGCGCAGCTGAGGAGCTCCCCCTGCAGTCACCGAGCAGCCCGGATAAACCCAGCACCACAGAATCGCGGTAACCATCTTCCCATGTAAATGAGAATATTCTCATGTAATAAGAGAAACGTGCCACTGTGCTCTCGACTTGTTGCACAGCCCCTCTGGCATGCAGAGCATCATCTGCACTGCCTGGGCAAGGTCCAGCACCGATGCTCCGGGGGTCCTGTGGGACAGAGCTGTGCTCAGCCCCTCAGCTGCGTCCAGGACCAAGGCACCTACACCAGCGGGTGCTTTAGGGATCCAGGGAAACTCCCGTATTTCTAATTTCCCCCTGCAATGCCTGCTTTGAAGAAAAATGAGGAAGTATGCCAGTTAATCAGAAGCACGAGGAGTAAAGTGTTGCCCTGCAGGAGATGCGGATAGGTTATTTAAAAACCCTCAAAGTATAAAGTTTCTCCATGTGTTGCGATTTAGTATCCAAGCAATGTTAAGAGACTGCGTTGCATAGGGCTGAAAAATCTTTAGCTGCTAGGCTAAGAAGGAAGTTTTAACTGAATGGCCAAAACCATTAATTTTTCATCCCTGGTACTTTGGGCCTGTGTATCTGATAGAGATGGATGCACCAAAGCTGGTCTGAGGAGCTGATGGGGGAACAAAGCAAGGGCCTGTGGAGGGACAGTTGTCATGGCAACTGTTCAGAAAGCACTGAAAAAAGGCTTTTTTTTTTTTGGTATTTTTTTTTGGCTGGGTAGTTTATTACGTTTCCTTTTGGTGGCACTGTCTGCCCAAATATTATCATATCACCAGCTGCTGGAGCAGGTGGAAATCCCTCCTGTGGGTCTGGCTTCTGGGTACCAAAATGGGGCCCTTGTTGCTTGTAGAAATGTATCGCAGCAAATTGTTCCTTTTGTTCCCCCAGGTTTTGGAGGAAAGGTGTCGGTCAGGTACAAATTACAATCAGGCAATTAGCTATCACTGCAACAGCAATAAATATCCACCAGGAAAACCAGAGAGCAACTCCTATCGCTGCTCCAGGCTCGACCCGAAGTTTTTGTGCATACCTTCCTTTTGGTAGCGGTCACACCGAGGGGCACTCTGAAATAAGGACTGAGAGTAATGAGCCTTTTGCAAAAATAACACATTCTGAAGCATAAGAATTTCCTTGAACTTTGGATAAATGTCCCAAAGGCACGGTTCTGATCACATCTGAGCTCTGAAACATGCACTTGTAGTGGGAAAAGCCTCCAGACAAAGCAGGAGCTCTCACATAGTCCTGCAGCTTCTCGCTGAGCACCGGGGCAGATCCCTCACTCCATGACCCACCACCCCAGTCAGCCTCCTGAGGGACTTGCTAGGGCTCCTGATGTATAAGGTCGGATACTTGCCATAAAGAAGGTGGTGAAGGGCGAATTCCTGGCTCAGGGACAACCACCAGGATGTCTTCAGCAGGGACAAGGCTCCACTTCTAATTTTCCAGTTTTCTCTTTCTCTTTTATTTTTACTTTTTTAGTTTGAGCCCTTCGCTGCTGCTGTCTTGAGGGTTTTTTTTTTCTTTCACTAGTGGTGAACTTGTGAGTCCTTCCAACAAGGATGAACACGAATTCTTCCTGCAGTCTCTGCAGTGAATTAATGGAGCTTAAATAGGACATTGTGTGCAGGGAATCAGTGGGACTGAACACGAACAAAAGACGCTTCTCCATTAACATAAATGAGAAACTGTCTCACTGTGCTTGTTTAGTCAAATTGTTGCCCGCAAAGAAGTGGTGTTTGCATCTCTCGAGTAAATTTTCCTGCAGATTTCAAGTGTTCTGATTAGGATTTGCAACTTCAAAGATCTCGGTTTAACTCTGTTTGCCATTCTTCCTCCTGGTGTTATTGATTGCAGAGATGTTTTCCGTGCAAATAGCAGCGTTCACCTTTTACAATTAGCCTGTTCCTCGTTCCCCGATGATGAGCTGCTACCCCAGCCCAGCTGGGCTTGGCAGCGTAACAGAATCCCTGTCCTCCAAGAGAATAATAGAAGCAGAAGGGTGGAAGGATGCTCGGAGGGGTAAACACGGAGGAAACTATATTTAGCTGAAGACAATCATACATGCACACACACACACACACAAAACCCACAACACTAAATTTGAGGACTTAAATAATTGCTCGCAATTAGTGAGAATTTCAGGGCAATTTACAAAAGCCAAGCTCCAAATTGCCATTAGTTTTTTTCCAAAGAGTTAGATATCCAGCTTCCATAAGCAGAAAAGAATGTTTTCTTCTCATTTCCATTTGCCAACGGGGTCTGCGTGAGAAGCTGTGCACTCACGTGCTGTTAGTGCACATGCCAAACGCCGCATCTGTGTAAGCAGGAGGGGAGTGATCTCACGAAGCCGGGGCTCAAAGGGAGCTCCTCTCACCTGCTGAGTCCTTGGCTCTTGTTTGGCATGACACGAGACCTGAAAGCCAGGAGTGGGGATTTTTTTTTACCTAAACGTGGATCTCTGGGGTGCAGATGTGTGCATCTGGGTTAGGTTCCCATCAGGTCACAAGTCATAGCTCATCCTCGGGCAGGCACCTGAAACAGGGCAGACCAAATGCTCCATAGTGCGTCCCACTTTGATGGCTGCAGAAGGGAAATGTAAAGTTTGTAGGGACAAAACCTGTCCAAAGAAGACACCTCCTCCCCCTCCACCTTGGCTCCTCTCCTCTCCGTTTCCCTCCAGCATCAGAGAGGGCAGGACAGCCATCACAGCTGACAAACATCTCTTAGGGCTCCACGCTTCTTTCAAAGCTTTTTTCCATGTTTTCCCTGCTGTTTTCCAATAGAAACTGGCTGAGGCTCAGCTTTTCTCATTCAGCTCTTTGAACAAAATGACTTGGTTTTTGCTGAAAGCACTAACCACCGTCCAGGGAACGAAAACCCCAGCGGACCTGGTTAACTGCCAGGGGCACTTTCAAGGACGTTTGTCCATCGGGAGGTCACTGCCGGGGGGGTAACACCTGATGGTCACGTTTAACATCATTGGGGTTTAGGAGGAGGGCTGGGAGAGCCTGGGCAGGGCTTTGTCCCCCAGCCCCAGGCAGGCAGAGGGTGGCAAACACACAATCCCTCCTGTGGCTATTTGCAGGACTTCGGGGTGGCTGTTGCAGATGCTTGGCTGATGGAGCATGAAGCTCCCCAGGCTTGCAGCTTGCTTGTATCTTCCAGAGACTCTACCCTCGGAGTAAACCTCCTCCCTGCTCCACTGCTCCTTCTACATGCCCCAGTTCCCTCTGTGTGAGCACGGAGGGTCTAACACAGAGGAGAGCAGCTCACAGGAGCCCCAATTTCCTTGAGAGAGCTGCGGAAGCGTTATCCCCATGTCTGTCACCTTGCTATAGCATGCTGCACAGCCCACGTTGCTAAATGCTGCGCTGGTTGAACATCAACCCGTCCCTCGATCTCCTCGTTGGCGGCTCCCTGTCTTCTGTGCCTTAATAAAGCTGGCACAGTGGTGGTGCTGGTGGCAGCGTCCCTTTGCATACGGAGCATGGTAGCGGCCAAGCGGGCGGCTGTTGGTGTTGCAGTCAAAGCTTGGAAACTTGTAAATGCCTTGAGCAAAGTGCTCCACTTAGGCTCATTAGCAGTATAACCGCGCCATGCCCGCCCAGGCGCCTCTGCCAGGGAAACTTCCTGCTCTTTCAAGGTCTTATCAATAGCTGCAGTGTGGCAAACAGACCTGGGGGATGGGAGCAGGGAGCGTGAGTCACAGCTGGCTGTCTTGTCCCTGCACGGCAGGGAAAAGTGCCTCTCCGTCCGTGCTGCTGCCGCCTGTTGCAGCATTGCTCTGCTCCCTGCTTCAAGCATGTCTGCAGCGAGCCGGCTCATGCCAGCCAAAACCCCTCTGGTTTGTGGGGATGGTTCCCGTGCAGGAGCATGGCTGCAGCTCCAGGCTCCAGATGTGGCTGCGTCTCCTGCTCGCCAGGAGCCATGGCAGAGGAAGACATCAGGACGTGGGAGAGGGCTCCTCGTGGCCCTCCTGCTGGCAGGAGCCTGGGGACGGCTGATGGACACTGCCCTGAGTGCTGGCTGGTGCTCGAGGGTCTGGGGGACGCGTTGGATGTACCCCTGAGATCTCCCCATCCCCAGCACCTCCTCTCAGGTCTGCTTCAGCATTTGCATTGGCACTTTGGGGTGAGGAGAGGTGAGAATGTTTCTGGAAGACTTCATCCCTCTGTGCTGTCTACTTTAATAATTAACACCTCCTTTACAACAGCAAGGTGTCCATCCAGTTGTGGGGTTGGGCAGATTCTCGTGCTGCTCAAAACCTTTGGGAAGCTTGGTTGAACTTGCCCAGCTCCGGGCACTATGTGGTGGTCAGACAGGGAAACGGGACTTTGGGATGCCTGGCAGAAAGGGCTGCTGAGTAATGAGGGAGATGGCACAGTGGTATTTTGGGAATCTGCAGCCCCCGCTGAGCCTTGCCTGTAGGTCTGAAGATATATCTTGTCCTCATGGGACACCAGCTACTCCAGACATCTTGCAGAGGTGTTCCCTGGGGAATAAGCAAAAGGGGGATGAAAAGAGCAGGGGATTCCCCTCACTGCCTAATTCTTCCTGGGAAAGGATTTCTCCAGCAAGGTGTAAGCAGGCACGTCGCTTCGTAACCTGCTGCCTCTGCTCACGGGGCGCAGCCCCTCAAAGAGACCCCAGGCATTAGACCCCCGATGCCCTGTGACTCTGGCCACAGCAGCGAGGTTTAATGTTGTTTTGCTTGTATCTTGCCCAGCAGTTGAAGAAACAATGTTATTAAAAGGTTAATATTTAAAGGCAATTTATCCCTGGATCAGCAAGATTTGCAGTAAAACGCATCACAGTCCACGGATCCTTTGCAGTTGGATGAGAAATGTGTAATCCCTTTTCACCTCTCACATCCCCTCTCTGCTGAGTTGGTTTTTTTTATTTCCCAGCGCGGTCATGTGTGAATCAACCACGAGTTACCAAGTCCCTCGCCCACAGGAACCGCAGGGCTCCCGGGAAGGTGTGGGAAGCTCCTCGCCTTGCACCTCTAGCACTGGCAGCTGCTGGACAGAGGAGTGCCGTGCCGTGCAAAGCAGCGGCTTTGCGTTGAGGAGGAAGAAGGAACAGCAACGTTCAGGAGGACACAACCTCCCTGTTCCTCCTCTTGGCAGGAGGCAGCAGATTCCTCGTCCCTAATCAAAACCACGCTCATCTCCCCCCAGCCAGTGCTTCCTGTGAGCGGCTGCAGACCCAGGCTGGGGCTGAGAGCAGCAGGAGGTTTGGATCCCTTTCCAGCTCGCCGCAGGACACCGCCGCTGCTGTCAGTACGAGCAGACCTGGGAGCTGGAGCTGTACACATGGGTCTGAGCACGCAGCAGCACACCTGATGCTGTCTGGTTGGAGACAGGAGCTGCTCAGCCCGCCAGCAGGACTTGGCAGCAGGCTGGCAAGGGTTTTTCAGTGTAAAAATGCTCCTGCTAGTGCCCCTGCCCGAAGCTGGGGGCTGTCCTCCTGACAGAGGAGCGACATCAAGAGCAGCTCAGCTCCTTTCTGCATCCACCCTGGCTCCTCTTCCTGCTCTTCCAGGCTGGGAGCGCTTACCGACAAGTCTCCACAACACTTGCTTCCAGCCCTCCGTCCAGCCTTGCACAAAGACCCTTTCCCTGAGCTAGCAGATGTTCTGAATTTGGCATGGAAATGCGTTGCTTGGAGTTAGAGAGAACTCCTGCGATTAATGATTAATGCTGCTATCTGAATAATTACCTCAGCCAGCCAGCTTTTCGTCTGGCTTTGTGAGAAAATATGCATGGAAAATGAGGAGAATATCCCCTTTCTGTATTACGGTGTATATGGAATTTTTCTCAAAGTAAGGATACAAATATATTTGGGAAAACAAGCAGCTGGCGAGTTTACAAGGCGCCTGTGCACGCGCCCTGTCTCCAGCACTGACCCAGGTCCACAGCCCCCAACCTGCTGTTAGAGACCTGCTGGCTGGGGAGCAGCCTCCGCATGGGGAAGGTGCTCGGTTATCTACATCGAAAAATCTTGGGTTTTGGGTGGAGATGATCTGAGCTGATAACCGCACACCTAATATCAAATTTCCATAAGCACTCTGCAGATAAAAGCTCCCTTCAGCCAGCTCGGTGGTAAGGTTTCTTGTGTATATGTGCACGCACATAAGGAGATATTGTTTTAAGGTCAGTTTGAAAAAATCATGCCTCTTCTTATGGAAAATGTCCATTTTTTAAAAATGGAAATTCAAATACTAATTTTTCAAGCCAATATTTTAAATATTTATATTTTAATCCAGTATTTTGGTGTTCAGGAGCTCTTGTTTACGAGCTACCAACGTGTTCTGCACTTGCCAGAATACGCAGACAAAATAGGTTTCAACAAAACCAACGTGGTATTCCGGGAAGGCGATGTGCCGAGCCCGATGCCAACCCTTTCCGAAGGCATCCCCAAACTGATCCGAGGAGCTGCTGCCTGCAGCGATCTGACCTCTGCAGCACGGGGCTCGCTTCGGGCTGCAGTAAACCAATGCAGGTGGGCAGATGTGCGGTGCGGAAGGGCCAACACAACTTCTGCAGAGCAAAGTCGTGCCCTTGGAGTCAGAGCAAGGGAGAGGGCTTGAAGCGGTCTGGTGAAGGAGCAAAAGGACATGCTACGTGGCTGGATGCAGACATAATCCAGACATATTCCAATTCAATTCAGAAATCAGACATCAGATTTTGCTCACACGGGAGGCAAAAGAGCCGGGAAGGGCTTAAAGTCGGGTATTATCCACACAGGGAAGTGAGTGCAGTCTGCAGTGTGGATCGGAAAGGTATGTGAGGAATTACCAGAGGAGGGCTGGAGAGCAACGCGCGGGGCACCTGGTGTGTTCCTGCTGCGGTTCTGTCGCACCGGGCTGCGGGCGAACATCTGGCACGAGAGAGAAACCAAACAGGGCTGGGCTGCTGAACCAGGGAACGGCAGGGCTGGGGGACAAACAGGCAACGGGGGTGTAAGCGAGCTGTGGGTGCTCTGGAGAAGGAAGGGGACAGGGAGCGATCCTTCACTGTTGGCACCTCCTGCAGAGCGGGGCGGTGGGATTTCAGCGGAGACCTTTGCCACTTGTGCAAAGCAGTGTGAGACACTTTATCTCCGGACTCCTCCACTTTGAGAATTTATAAACAATTCCTTGCAATCCCTGTCTATTCCCTCCACTACATAAATCCCATCCCCAATCACCCGAGCAGAGAAGGAGCCCTTCTGCTTTCCCGCCGCCCCCCCCCCCCCCCCCCGGCCCCTGCGCGGCCGCTCCCCGCCGGGCCGGGCTCTGGGCAGGGCGGGCGCGGCCGCGCTGCGCTTTTAAGCCCCGGCTGCTGCCGGCAGCGCCGCCGGGCTCCGCGCTGCGCTGCTCCGAGCCCCCCCCTCCCGGCCCCCCGGCATGGGCACGGGCACGGGCAGGGGCAGCGTCCAGCTGCAGGACTTCGCCGCCGGCTGGGTGGGCGGTAGGTGCCTCGGCGGTCGGCGGTGGAGCGGGGCTGGGGGGCGAGGGGAGGATTTTTTGGGGGGTTACGCGTGGCTTTTGGGCGGTTTTGGGTAGGAATAGTGCAGTTTAAGCAGTTTCTGTGGGTGAGATTGTTTCAGTCTAAGCGGCGGCAGCAGCATCTCGCTGGCACAGCGGTGGGCTCTGCGCACACGCAGGTGGGACACCCACGGGTGTCAGCGACACGCCACCCCCCAGGCACCCTTGTTCGGGTTCCCTGCTCCGTACTAGGGCTGGGAAGGGAGCACCGGGACCCCCACAAGCCTCCTGTTCCCCCTTGGCCCTACTAAAGCAAAGGGTGCCTCTGGGAGGGAAAGGGGCTTGGGACGGTCTGCTGGGAATGCTGCTGGAAACCGTGGGGAAAACAACTCAGAGAAAGGAAAGGCAAGGCGAAGGTGTGCAGGGACAGCAGCGGTGTGGAAAGCAGGGAAAGTTCCCGCTGGGTGGACCAGGTGAGAAGGGGCACAGCCACGGGACACGCAGCGCACGGGGCGAGCGTGGTGCCTGCAGCCACAGGCCGGAGCTCTGCCCAGGCTCATGCTGATGCCAGGCTGAGGAAGGAGGTGTGGGGTGCTCACGGATCCTGACTGGCCAGACGAGGTTAATAGGTTAGCTGAACTGACAAAATCCAGAACCTCCGCCAAAAGCTTACGCCAGCAACTGACTTTCGGATCGATGCAGCCCGCGGAGGCTGTGCGGCACTCAGGCGCTCCGTCTGCCGCGCTGGCCCCGTGCTATCCCCCAGGATATCCCCCACGCACCCCCAGGAGTGGGGCAGGACACGGGGTGACCAGCCACGAGCACGCAGCATCGGGCTCAGGTGGTGGTGGACAAGTTTCATGTATAGTGCCGAACATCCAAGACAAGCAGGGACGCTTTAATAATGCATTTTGAGTAAAGTTGTAAGGCGTTGTCCAAGGACATGATGCTCTTTGCAGCCTGAACCCACTACAAGTGCGAGATTTCACATAGTCTCAAAAGTACTTGTGTAAACCCAGCAAAGGGGACACTGAGACTTGCAGATGTGGAGGCAGCACAAACTGTCCACCACCTCCACCAACACCTTGAAAACCACGGGTGGTGTTTGCAACAAGCACGCAAACTCATGTCCCGGCCACGGTGCGTGGGTCACTCGGTCCTCTAGCAGCAAGGGGAAAGCACATGGTCCTGCTGGGGGGGCTCCTGGCAGCAAGTGGTGTGGGTAGGTGGGGCAGGATGGTGTCTGGGAATGGGAAAGATGGGATGGTTTCTCCTAGGGAAACTGCAGGTAACGTGGCTGGATGCGACTCCAGAGGCTGGTACTGAGCAGGACCCTCTTTATCCAAATCGCCCCTGGTGGATATCCCTATAAGCTGCTTGTAAACCAGCAGAGGATGGGGGTTTGCAGTCCCCATCTGCAGCTGGCTCTAGTGCCTCACTTTCTGAGGCAGGAGAAGGTATTACCTCACGTCTAATCTGAATCTCGCCATGTCAAGGCTAAAAGTTGCATGAGTTTACGTGAGTGCAAGGGAGACAGGGGTCATTAATGGGCAGGGCATTAAAATGTAACACCCTTCCTACTGCTCACACACTTCTAAATGTAAGGCTGTTGGAGGACAGGCAGGGAAGAAGCTCAGGTGTGTCTGCCTGGCTCCTGCCTCTTGCCAGAGAAGCAGCACCATGCGGTGTCGCCCTGGCTTGGCCCAGGATGGCTGTTTTCCTGGAAATCCCTCCTCTTCCCCTGCAAACCCATTGCTTCCTGTCCTGTCTGAAAAACTCCTTCAGCGTTTTGTGTAATACTTTGTTTTCCTCCCCAGGAGCCGCGAGCGTGGTTGTGGGCCACCCGCTGGACACCATCAAGGTAAAACCCCTTGATCCGCGCTCTCACGGCACCACCCAAAAACCCGCGGGCAGGGGGACGGCCTCTCTTGAGATGACTCTGCAGAAAACTTTCATTTCAACCCAAGGGGGAATTTAGATATGTTTTCATAGACTCTCTCCCTCTCCAGCGTTCATTTGGAATGGGAAACCAAAATACCTGGCGGTTACGTGTGAGTTCCTCTGATGAGGATTAATAATGAAAATTAAAATTGGCCTTACGTAATGCTGGGCTTACTGTACAGTTCTGCCAGTGTTTTATTGAACTTTGCCACAAAAAGGTATTCAAAGGGCAGTGGGAGAACTGTATTTGTTTTGCTCCAGGCGCATTTTTGCATGTTTTCCTAGTGTCGGCAGTCCTGTAAGGGCAGTGTTGAAATTGCTATCCCAGGTAATATTTACTATTCCTGCAAGAAAAATATGCCTCAGAAGGAAGGGCTGAGGGTATCAGGAGGTGTTCGCTACCAGGTTCACCACCCCAGCTCAGACAAGCCCCTGCAGACGTTAACACAGCCCTGCTGGGCTGACCATCCCCGCTGGTGCAGAGCTACGGAGGAAGACCCCGTTGCCTTCTCCTTTCGCACAGCCTGCCATCTCGGGCCACCTTTCCTGGTCCAGCTGCTCTGCCCACGTGCTTTGACCTAGCACAAGCTGCTGGCACCAGGTGGGGCTTTCAGTTGTGGCAGACCCGAAGACCAAAAGGTCCTATTGCAACTGAAGGACCCGTGGAGGGCCACGAGGAGGTGACAAGAGCCAGCAGAGCCCACAGCACATCCTTCCCTGGCCACCACAGCCATCCCCTCGCACACAGCCAGCTCTCCAGCCCCATTGTCTGCAGCTAAGCTGTTGCTATCAGCCCCAGGAGCATCACAGCACGGGAAGGGTGCAGACCCCCAGCAGGAGCAGCAAGGCTTGGGCAGGGCTCGGGCAGTGCAGGCTCTGTCCCGGCTTGCCGAGGACCTGTGCTGGCATCCCTGTCTCAGGATGGAGCTCAGGAATGCCACTCCTGGGTTTGGGGGCGTTGGCAACAGCCGCTGGAGGATCCTGCTGGCCTGCGCCGAGCTTCTGGGTGCCAGGAGAGCCCATCCTTCACGCTTATAAAGGCAAGTGTCAGCCTGAACCTGCTGTGATGGGGGCTGGAAATTGCTGGGGAATATCAAGCAGGCAGACTTGTTGCCTGTCCAGATTCAGGGGACGGGAAGTGGAAAGGGGAGGTTTTATGCAGCAGCAGACCCATGAGGGTCAGCTGGGTGGCATTTGCAGCCCCTGGGGCCGGGGGCTCCCCAGCTGGAGGGGACAGGGCTGGAGGATTTCAGCTTATCTAAGAGGCAGGTCTGCACCCAGTGGCTTGTGAGGGTACTCGGTTGCTCTCAGTTATTCAAAAAATGTATTAACTTGAACCTCTAAGTAGCTGGTTACTGTGTAAAAGAAAAAAACAACAAGTCTATGGAGGCCAAATGGGAACCTGTGGGCTACGCATGCAAATCAAGCCAGGAGGGAATGCAGAGCTGTGTGCTGCAGCCACCCAGCCGGGTCCCGTTAACATCGGTGCTGGTCCCAGGGAGCAGGGGGCTGTGCACCCAGAGCAGGATGGTGCTGGGCCCCTTGGGCTCTGCAGGAGCCGGGGCTGCAGCGCCGCATCCGAGCTTTTTGCAAGCGCTCGGTAAATCTTCCGCTTTCTGCTTCTCCGTGGTTGCAGTGCCCAGGGGTTGAGAGCAGCCCATCTGCACGGAAAGAGGCCAAAACAGCCCCAGATGGCACTGGGGGAAGGAGCCCAAGGTGAGGAAAGCGGCGTTCCCAACCAGGGAGATGAGGAACCATGCGCTGGGCTGGAAATGCTTGGTGGCAAAAGGCACCTGTGGCCAGGGTGGGACAGAGCCCTCGGTGGGGCACAGGACCAAAAGGTTGGGTCATTCAACCTGTTCCCCCCAGGCACAAACTCCAGAGGGCACTCACTCTTTTGGGTTTTAAATACCTAAATTGGGTTCCTGCCTCACCCTGCTGCAAGCCAGGGCCGTGCCGCCAAGGGAAGCATTGCAGGGTGGCACAGTCCCTGCAGCCTTCATTTCACCACGCCAGTGTCCTGCCAGCAGCAATGCTGGTAGATACGGCCAGAAATGCTGTCCAGCTTCCTTAAAAACATCCCCGACAGAGCATGTGCACGTGTCTCCTACAGAAAAAAAAAAAAAAAAAGGCTTTTAAAAAAAGAGATCCTGTGTACAGGACGGGGCTTCCATTTCCTCGCCCACCTCTAAGCCCCAGAACGCATCACCTACTTGTAAGGATTGTTTTATTGCCAACTTGTGAACAGCTTGAGTGAAAGATGATCTAAGTGTATGTGTGTGTATAAATACATATGCGAGAGGGGAAGTGTGTTGAATAACGCAGACCTTGCCATGATTTACCGGCCGTTCCTTACAGCTGTCGTAGGCACTTTTTGGAAGGCGCATAGCCATTGCTTTCCAGAGACAAAATGCCTCTGCTGGGAATGATGTAAAACTGTATCTTTGAGGGAAGCATGGAGAATTTCTGAGTTAGAGCTGAATTATTTTGGCCCTGTTTAGTATTTGTATGCCTTTAAAATCCAATCCTTGAATCAATCCTTGAAGCAGAAGGGTTCTGGAAGCCTCCCAGGGGAGCTCTTTCCCCATCCTCCAGCAATGCATCCCAGCCTCCACTGAAAGCCTCCAAACGGAGCAGACCACATCGTCCTCCAACTTCCACATAAATCACAACCTTGCAAGTGATGGTACTGCACACCAGCGATCTGCTGCGATTGCGGGGCTGGGACAGAGTGGCTGGTCTGCTCTCGAGAGCGATTTGACAGTCATCGGTTCCAGATGTTGCAGAACAGCTTCAGAGCCCTGAGGTCCTGCTTAGCCCTGCTTCTGGCAAAGTTCAAGGGGAGTGGATGCATATATATCTTACTTTATTGCTCTGTTTTCTTTACAGCTAAGCAAGGATTCACTCTCAAAGCAAAGTGCGCGTTGTTTACATAGCATGAGCTTTCACCCGTCTGGAAGTGTGGGATTTTAATCACATTTCACGAATGTGTTTTGCAGACTCGTTTGCAAGCTGGACAAGGATATGGAAATACACTCAACTGTGTTCTTACTGTGTACAGAAATGAGTCTGTAAGTACTTTATCAGACTTAAAATATGCTGGTAGAAAATGCAGGAAGATGACTAAATAAATGCATGAAGCAATTATATAAAATCAGTGTTGACACCAAAGTTGGTGCAATTCCATTCAATGCCTAAAGAAGGAATAAAGACTGCAAATCCTCGCAGCTTCCTCTTGCTAGCTGTCGCCAGTTCTCCTTGTAACCCCCTATAGGGAAAAGCCATGATAAATGACACTGCCCATGTCTCCACATGGGCCAGGCTGTTACACCCACTGTTTTGCCTGTACCTGCCAGTAAAACTCTTTACCGGAGGTATTTTCATGTCTTTGGTGATGCCAGGAAAGAAGCTGACCATAGGAGAAACTCTTGCATGATTTCCTGTGCTTTCAGAATACTCGCGCATCCTGCAGGATCTTCTCCTTAGCACTATGAATTAATTTTCATGTGCTCAGCACGTGCATGCGGTTGCTTCCAAGAGACATCTGCTACTCGGATTTGCAGCTCTGGCTGATAGAGCAGCGGGTGGTTGCATGGCTCAGCCCCACTCCCCTCTCCCTGCAGGCAGCGTTCCCGGTGCTGCCATCCCTGCCCGAGGGATGGGAGCAAGCAAACCCTGAAAACAGAGACAAGAGGAAGATCCAGTGATCAGTGTCTTGCATCGCATGAAAAGCAATTCATCATTCCTTGGGGAAAGAGTAGGAAGGCAGATGCACAGAACAAGCAGAACAGGCAGGAGGAATTTGCCGTGGTTTTGCAAGCCAGACAGATAAGAGCAGCTGTGCCAAGCTGCTCTTGTAACTCCTGCTCCTTTCCCATGTAGGTGGCCGGCTTCTTTAAAGGCATGTCCTTCCCACTGGCCAGCATTGCTGTCTACAGCTCGGTGGTGTTCGGCGTCTTCAGCAACACGCAGCGGCTCCTCAGCCAGCTCCGGCACGGAGATGCCTCCCACGCGCCGGTGCTGGCCGACGTGGCGCTCGCCAGCGTGGTGGCGGGGTTCGTCTCCGTTGGGATCGGCACTCCTGTTGACCTGGTGAAGATAAGGCTGCAGATGCAAACACAGCCATACATCACAGGTAGGAAAGCAAAAGTTCCTTCTTGCTTGCTCTGCTGGTCCTGGGGTACAGAGCTACGGCTGTGTGAGGATCACGATGGTGGGAACCAGTACCTATTGCTAATTGCTACTTCTCAGGGTGTTTTCCATCTTTTTAGACTAATTTTCACCTTTGCAGGCTATAAGTTTGTTGTTGTGGTTTCTTGGCTTTGTGCTTATTGAGGATATCTCGGGATGTCTCTGGTTCTCAGGCACCCAGCTGCACTTCACAGATGCCAGCTGCACTTTTCAAGGATGCTTCTGGTTCCCAGGCTGGGTTCCCAGGCTGGCAGAGATCTCCTGTCAGCATTTCAGTATTTCAGTATTTCTCTTCCATCTGCATTTCTCCCATTTTGCCCATATCACCTCTCTGGCTGCTCCCAACGTGCTGAGCTCTGGGTCTCCTGGAGATCCCACCAGCAGCACCACAGCTGCCATAGATTTACATACTTCACCCTTCTCTGTTCAAAAGCAAAAATTTCTAAAATACATTTGCAAACCGTTGGCTTATCCAGGGGCAGGATGCCAGGTGAGCCCCCATGCGTGGCTGAGACAGGTCAGGAGGTGACACTGGCAGGATGGCAGAGGGCAGCCGCCACCTCTGCAGAAGCTGCAATCCAAAGGAGCTGCTCTGCCCAGGCAGCGGCTGGATTTCATCCAGGTTGCCAGCGCAGAGCAAACCCCAGTCCTCTGCCTCAGGAGGGCAAGACTCTGAAGACGTTGGGGCTTTCAGAGATATAGCTTGCCACCAGATGTGGTCAAAATCTATGAAAATTGGGCACATAGCCTTAAACTTATCTGGAGATCCCACTGAACACATACCTATTCAAAGGTGTGCCTTGCAACTAATAAAATCTGCCCTGAAGTGTCCAAACATCATTTAAAATTAGACATAAGTCCTCTTTAAAAATGTTTTGTGATTTCTGTCACTTGGATGGATGGTGGTGGGCTTTTGCAAGGAACTGTAGCTATATAGCTATCATAACACTTGTATCTTTTTTATTATTATTATTATTTTATTTTTTAATTTTTTTAGCCAACAATAAACTAAAGCCCACAGTCCCTGGATTTCCTATGTACCGAGGCCCGATTCACTGCTTTAGGACAGTCCTACAGAAAGAAGGGATAGCAGGAATATACCGAGGTGTGGGAGCAATGCTTCTCAGGGATGTTCCCGGGTACTGCCTGTATTTCATCCCTTACACATTTTTCTGTGGACGGATTACCCCCGACGGATGCATTTCCCCGAATCCCTCTTCCGTGTGGCTTGCAGGGGGTATAGCAGGTAAGCACCTTTTTCCCCACAATACTGGCAAAACGAGGACAGGAGGGGTCCCGGGGCAGATGTCTGGGGCTGGCTCAGCGGCTGCCCCATTCCCCTGGTCACCGGCAGGGGACATGGGGCTGAGCAAGCATTTTTCCCAGGGCCAGGCCCCCTGGCCCCAAGGCTGTGCTTTATGACTTGACAGACTGTATGGAAGCTGAGCTGTCAGCTCTTCACCAGGCTCAATGGCAGCGAGAAGGAAACCAGGCGGTGCCGCCTTCTCCCCCAGATGTCGCACGGCAGCCAAAATGCCTCCAGAAGAGGACTTCAACCTGTTGGCTGCCCACCAGGAGGGTGTGCACCCTCCCCGCACGCTGCAGAAACCACAGATCAGCAGAGTTGACTTACTGATTTTCTTTCTCTTTCCCCTCCTTCCCCCATCTTTTATATTGTACACCTGCCAGGAAGGCTGGCATGTGCACCCCCACGCTTACATGTGCAAGTCCACCCGTTTGCTCCCTACCCATTTATTGACCATTTTAAAATTGCAGTTCCCTAAATACAGAACAATTTTTAGGTCAGGCAATGATTAAACAGCACTCTGTTTTTCCTGCAAATAAACGGAGCTGTGGTTGATCTGAACAGCTTCTCTAGTATGCCCCAGCACTCACGTAGGTCCAGACATGCTCTTGTCAGTCCAGCTGTGCCATGTATTGCAGCCACGTGCCGGGAAATTTCATAACCCAGTAAATCTCTCTGTATGGAACCAACACGGTGTGTCTGGGAAAGTGGGAACAGCTGAAGACGGTATTTGCTGCACGTTCACAAGAGTGATCCGTAGGAGCCCTTGGTTGTGTTGGAAGCAACACTGACCTTTTCAGAGACAAAATGTTCCATCCAGCTGCAGGATAATCAGTGTAAAAGGAGTTTCTGTATAGGAATGACAATGTATCTCAGCTGTGGGGAGCCTAAATTTGGCTGCACAAGAACAGCCTCTTATTTGCATTCTCAGCTCAAAATCTGCTTTTCAGTAATGCTCTTGGAGGACTCCAGTTGTTCGGAAATGTGGCAGCTCCTGGCAGTTCGGGCATGTCCACCAGAGCATGTCCATGCTGCACCAGAAGCACTGCAGAAGCAGTATTTTTAGCTGGGTGAGCACCTCCTGGGCTGCCTGCATTTGTTTGCTGGCGTAACCCCCAAAATCTCAGTGCTTCTTCCTGAAAAAGGGAACTTTGCCCCCAGGAATATTGTTTCTGTGCCTGAGCAGGGTGAATGCCCTGAAATGAATATCCTGTGAGTATGAGGCGGTGGGTGAGACATGATGTTCCCGGTTCACTGGCCTGCAGCCAAGAAAACACAGAGTTGTTCAAACACCTTGTCATGGCCAAAGCCCAGGTGTGTGTTGCGATAAGGAAGAGATTCTCTTCTGCATTTTTTTTTTAGGAGTAATTTCCTGGGGGACTGCTACTCCAATGGATGTTGTGAAAAGTCGACTTCAGGCAGATGGAGTTTACTTAAACAAGTACAAGGGGATCCTTGACTGTATCTTGCAGAGCTACCAGAACGAGGGCCTAAAAGTAAGTGGTATTTGAAGTAAAATCTGTGTGTCAGGCATCTGATTCTTAATTGGGAAATACAATGGCTATTACAAACCCATCTGCAGGGCTGAGAGACAACTAAAGCCAGTTAGCTATAAATTGTAATAATTACAGTAGATAATTATAGTACAGATTCTTTCTAGTTCATAATTGTGAGAGTAATAATGTGCCTTGCAGAAATGAAAATATGAGTGACTGAGGGTCATAGTCTGCTTGTGTTATTAACTTAAAAATAACACTTTGTGTCAGCGTGCTTAACTGTGGATATAATCTGACATATCATAAATTAGTGTTGGAAATTGCTCTTTTAAATCAGAATTGCATCAGTTTCATTGTGAAGAAGGACTGTGTGCCAAAAACCACCCTCCTTTTTCTGACTTTTATTAGTGTAATAAAAGTTTTTTTTTTTTTTTTTTCTTTTTTTTCTGTCTGCAAACCTTGTCTCAGTTAAATGTGAATGGCAGAAAACCAGGGTTTGCAGGTCTATTGCACCACCAATGTATGCTTATGGGAAGTGATATTCTGATATTGAATTAAATCCGTATTTCAGTTGTCATCAAAACATCATGTGGGCTCCTCGCTCAAAAGCATTAATTTTCACATTCTGCGGGAAAAGTAACAAGTTGAAGTAACAAGAAAAATAACCTGCTAAATCACAAGTCAGTGGGATTTAAATATTTGACAACATGCCACTATATTATGCCAGCTCTTATAGGAGCTCGCAGTCTGGTTGGGTTTTGGCTGCTGAGTGAAGAAAATCACATTGCTATGAAGCACCCAGAGGCACCCAGAGAAGGAGAGTGCTCAGTCACCCTCATCCAGTACCCTCCTTAGCCTGCCTGAATATTAATTCAGGCACTCAGTTTTGTTGCCGGGGGTCTGAGCTGCTTGTGGGTTGTTTGTTGTCATTCCTGGCGCCTGGACAGAGCCTGCGGTAGAGTTGAGTAATAGCTGAGCGATAAGACCAGACCCTTCTGTCGTAAGAAAAATCGTTTTGTATGTTTGGAGACACAGAACTGATAGAAGGCAAGCCCAGGTCTGGATGTTTTCATGCTGGGACAAAGGAACAGCATTTTCAGTAGCATATGAATATATATATATATATATGATATATATATATATCCCTCTTCTTTCTCCATAGTCAGGTATGCTCACTCTAGTGAGAAAAAAAAATATGCCTCTGGGCTTTTCTTTATAAATCTTCATTATTGTTTAACTCTATCACCTTACTTTATGGATACTAGAAAAACTTGACTTTTCTTCCTGAAAACTCTGTCTTTCCAGACAGAAGGAAACACCCTAGGTAAATCGATATCCCAAATATCTCAATACCAGTTTCATATTGCGAACTCCATTCCTAAACAATGTGAACATGTTTTGTTCTGTCTCATACAAGTCAACTCCATGCAGAACTGGATTTATTGGATACAAGAGAAGGCTTGTTTAGCTGAGTTCAGGATTTCAGGGGAAAAACACTGGTTAGACATTTAAATCCATGGGCTTCCAGTCTTGCTGCCAATATCTCCAATTCAGTCTTACTCTCTGTTTCCCAACTTCCTTCTGCCACCACACAGACAGCCCAGAAATTGAAACATTAGCTGCATGTAAGCAGGAGTTTTCAGATTGTACCCTGGTATTTCCATGATGCCCAAATGCTCATCTATGCAAAGGGAAGTAAAAACCCTAGCCAGATAGGACAGCACTAGAAGAAGGTTTAGATTTCTTTGTTTCGGCTGTCCAACAGGGGTATGAGGCCCTCTACTACTTCTAGCTCTTGCTGGCAGATACAGGAAAAGGTCTATAGGGAACCCAGAGCAGACTGATGCCAAACCAGCCACTTTAGCCATTGCATTTCCATTCTTCATCGCACACTTCAGCAAAGACCATCAGTGGGAGCCTATCTCCTGAGCAAATCAAGGTTGGGTTCCCCAGAACCCCACCATGAATTAGTTCAACATTTTCTTCTTCTTGAAACAGCCAGTATATTCCTGTGCTCTAACCTTTCTCCATCCCCAACAGGTCTTTTTTAGGGGCATCACGGTCAATGCAGTGCGAGGATTCCCAATGAGTTCAGCCATGTTTCTTGGCTATGAACTTTCTCTCAAAGCAATGAAAAGAGACCAAACTGAGACCAATCCTTAACTTCCAGGTCAGCGCCTAAAGACCCTCTAGCTTTCTTAAAATTAGAGAATTAACCTTTGAATCAAATGGAGTTGCAATTGTAGAGGTTCTCTGAAAATCAGGTAACTTACATGGGTACCTACATCTGGACAGGCAAACACTTTTCAAATATGGGTCTGGGATTTGGAGCACAAAAGGGACATACCGATGGATGTTTGTTTCATTCCAGATCTCCTGGAATTTCATTGCAATCCATTTTGATTGTTGTGATTGTCTTGATTGATGTGATTCAGCAAAGAAAATCTGAAAGGAGAGTATTTTCTAACATAAGTTTTGAAATATTCTGACTAAATCCCTGCACAGAATCCTTTCCTCTCTTAATCTACCAGAAAGACGTGAAATTAAGCCCTGACGAAGTGTGTTGACTATCAACTCACAGTTTTACTCTTTTCTTCATAAATTTATGGTTGAATAAAGGAGCATAATTAAAAATATCTGAAAATTTTAACAACTAAATACTCAAAATCATTCATGGCAGTCTGCTGTTTTGTGTGGTACTTTATAAACATCCTTCTTTCTTATTTCAAAAGCATTGCCAAGAAGACCTGAGCAGTCTCCTACTTTCCTGAGCAGTATGGTGATGGTGAGGGCTCACTGGTCTGATAGAAGACTCCCGGCACTGCAGAAGCCCACAGCTACGGCATCTGCTTTCTCTTTGGGCATGGACTTAGTCCCTGGAGGGCTCCAAACCTGCACCAGCCCAATCAAGTCCAAAGACCATTTTCTTTTCAAAGCTTTCACTCTGTTGTCTAAGAGCACCTTACTAATTCTCATTGTGGTCTTGCACTTTTTCACTAATGGCATTTTGCTCATTGAACCAACGGAACAACTTCCCTTTCCCACACAAGTGAGATACACCCAAAGCCAGCCCACATAACATCATCCGAGTGAATGTTTTTTGTACAATACCATGTATAATGCTCATCTTTGTGAACAAGGATCTCCTGCTCTGGAAAGAGAAGGGGAAAACATTGTGGGTGTGCGGGTGCTTTTTGTTTAGGAACGTCTGGATTCCTACCAAATCCTAACTTGCTTTCAGGATTGAAGAACTGGATGATTCCATCTGTATGAATTAATGCTTTTGTTTTACGTTATAGAATTCCCCACTTTGCCACAGTTTAATACATTATCATGAACAGATGTGAAGGTCTTCAACAACTTCAGTTTGTTATCCAAGGTCTAAATTAAGCTGGGAAACATAAGGATGATATAAATTCGGATTCTGAGCCGCTCATGTACTTCAGAAGACAATAAAACAAGCCCACAATTCATATAGATGACTGCCTGACGTGGCTGACTTGCCCTGTGCAGCCCTCCAGGGACCTGCTAGCGGTACATGCCGGTGTCTGCTAGTCCATCTGATTTCTCTGCTGTGACAGTCCAGCTTGCCAACTGCCAAATCCTGCAGACACTGCTTTGCAGCCTTGAAGAGAGGCCATCAAAAGAAGTCCCTAAGGCATGCAGAGTCTGTCCCAAACTGTATCCTCTAAAATACACCAGCTGCCTTCAGACCTCCAGCTCTGCTGCAGTCTTACTGAGATGACTGCGGCACCCAGGTATCTCGTTGGTCTACCTCAGTTTTTCAATTAATCTCAAGACTTTTTACATCATGATTATTTCTGTTTATTCTGTTAAACATCTCCATGCTTTATTTTCTAAGCATGGAGCTTCTGATGCCAAAAAAACAAGAAGAACCAGCACTGCAGTGACAAGAGGACTCTGGTGGCAATGGCAGGAAAGGCTGAGGGGTAACAGCCTTGCACATCAAGGGACGTGCGGTGAGGAGGAATTGGTCTGGGACCACACTGTCCTCAGGGAAATGTTTGGTTCACTCCTTCCTCTTCTGGAGCAGGAGACCCCTGGGGATAAAGCTCAGCAATGACAGGTTTAGTAGATGTTTCTGAAGACAGCCTGGAGCAGCCATCCAGCTTTCCCCCATAAAAGGAGAAGAAAAAAGGAGAAGCTTGTACATCCTTATTCCTTGATGAATGGAAGAATTGGCTGCAAGACTTGGAGAGCTCTGCAGAAATTGCCTAAAACCTTGGGCCTGGAGCAGCACTCAGAAATGGGCTCCCAGACCTCCCAGAACAGTGTGGGCTTCCCTTTGCTGGGGCCTGAATTAAAATCAGAAGGGTGGCTTCCCCCAAAACTGGCCCTGAAAAGTGGGAGAAACAGCTGGTGTTGCTTCATCTCAGGACTTGTAGGCAAGGAGGCTCATAGCCTTTGAGATTGGCAAGAACACAAGGAATTGTTTTTGACAAATGATATGTATAAAATTGATGAGCCTTCACTCAAGTATTCATTGCTGGCTACATTTATGGAGTCATCCTTTCCATGTTACCTATTTTAATACGTATACGTAAAACATGTTCTCTAGATGCGTAATGTCTTGTGTCCCCAGGGAAAATACTTGGGGAAACTGGCTTTTCAATGCAAATAAACTGTTGGTTATCTGCCTGCATTATGTAAAATGGACCGTGAATGAATTAAACTGATGATGTTTGCAATGGGCTGTGAATCTGAATAACGTCCTCGCGGTGCCCGGGTTTGGTGTGTTTGCTACGAGCCCCGTGTTGGAGCCGCATCATGATTTTTCCTGATATTCGTCATCCAGGGAAACAAATATTGAGATGGATGCCTAGGATTTACCCGGGCAAATCTCTCAGGAGCTGTCAGGGAGAGCTTGGTGTTGAAAGAGGGACAGAAAGCTTTTCATGCAAACGTCGGGAAAGCATGCGGGAGGTGAGCGACACGAGTCGGCCACACGATGGCAACCTCGACTGCTGCGTGGGGCACGACGGCGGGCACGGGCTGCCTCTGTCTGTCGGTCTGCCTGCCTGCCTGCCTGTCTGTCGTGCCCAATTTAGTCCCGAGCTCGGGCTTGCTGCCAGGCCAGCACACGCAGGGCTGATTCCGGGGGTCCCTGCCCACCCGATGCCTGATGGACACGGGATTTAAGAAGCGTATCATCAAATGCATTATTATTTTAGAGATTGTATTGATATTATCCATTGATAGACACCAGGATTTCTAAGGAATTCTTTCGGGAACCTGCTGGTTACATTCTAAAACAATGCCTTGCCTGGTAGACCAGCAGCCGTACATACAATCTGAATACATGAAGTACCAGTGGCGTACATTGGAGGCTTTGTTGCTGAACCACACAAGCAAAAAATCGCCCATGTCAGCACAACCCTGCGGATGGACCTGCTGCTCTGCCAGCATTGGTGGCGCATTCCCCAGCCTGGTGCAGGCTGCAGGGGGGGAGTCCATCTGCATGACAGCTTGATGGCAGACCCTCCCAGAGCCCCACATTTCCATTATAAATGCAGTAAATCCTGATTTTCTTAAAAACAAAAACAAGCAAACAAACAAAACAACAACAACAACAACAAAACAGAGAAGGAAGACCAGAAGGAACAGGGATACCTACATCTATGCTTTTCCTCCCTGAAATACAAAAGCATACTCAGACCTGTCGTGCCTTAAATGAGTCTGTAATTGCCCAATTTTCTTGTTGCTGGTGGTGTTCCAGCTCTTACAACCCCCCATATTACTTAACGAGGTGCGGGCTCTTTAGCTGTTTTTCCCAGTTCACACAGTACCCGGTGTAACAGCTTATTGTCCCCCTCCAGCTTTGTCTATCTCCAGAGTCAGGCATTAGGAGAACAACAAACGCGCTCAGAGCCATACATATGCTACAAAATGAGAATATCTTTTTAAGGAAGTCTCAGAGGTCCTATATGAGGCTTCATCACGTAAGATGCAAAACTGATACAAAATAAATCAAGAAATCCTTTCTTAGTATAGCTGAAATGCTAAGGCCAGAGGATGGTAAATCACCAAGTCTCTCCAGAGAATACGAAGCTCCTCTTGAGTTATGGTGAAAGCAGTGGATAACTGGGCTGCCTCATCGTCTATTCCCCCACATTTCAAAACATTTTACATGAATATATCCTACTTTGCACGTAGTACATAAAATCCTGCCAACTCTTATGGAAGAGGGCCAGCCTATTCTTACTCATGCAAGTAGGTGTGAAACAACATCCAAGCTTATTACTTTATCAAGTTGTGATTGCCGCCTTTACATCAAGCACTCTGCAGGTGTTTTTTTCAGTGCTTCCAGTGTGGAAAGCAAGCTGCAATGTGGGTAGAGCTGGTGGAGGGCTCTAACGGAGTGAAAGCCCTGTGCTGTCCGGGTGTCCTGCATGTTTGACCTTCCTCTGCATGCTGCGCTCCAGGCAAAACCCAGCAGCGGGCCAAGCAAGGAAGGGTGAGTGGACTCATGATATGAGAGCTCTGCAATATTTCTTTGTCCTGGTGTGAAAGCAGTCAGGCCCTCAAAAGGGGATGCTGAAAGAAGGGTAATGGCATCTGGAAAACTTTAAAATACAAGAGAATCGGTGACCTTTGTTTACAATTCCTGCTTTCTTCTGCTTACTTCTAGAGGCTGTGGGTTGTGAGATGCAGTTGCAATATGTGCAACGCCCAGCACAGCTGACATGCTGCTGTCAGGGCTTTCTGCTTTCAGATGCCTCAGTTCTTGGTAAACATTATTGCAGCATGGAAAGTGTGGCCCCACTTGCTAGAAAACCCTGGAAAGCTTTGGTGTCTGTACTATTGCACAAAACAGGGATGACTTACAGCTCTGAAGGTCCCTCTCGGGTGTGCCCCGGTGTGTTTGCTTCCTGCCCTCACAGCTCCTGAGCACCCTCAGTTGTTTCGGGCAGTTAGTTTAAACAGTTTCAAATTAATTAAAACTCTTTCAAAAGTAATAGGGCCTCCATTACCCACAGAAGCTAACAAGGGTCCTGAGGACATCCCATGGTCCATCTGCTGGGTCACAGCAGAGCGTGTGCTCTCAGGAGGTGCCACTGCCTTCCTCAAGCTGACACTTGAAGTGCTCCCTGAGTAGACAGTCTTGGTGTTACTACGCTATGGTTTACACTTGCATAGAGGAATTAGAAAGAGCTCCATTTCCTTTTGCATATGTCATCTTTATCAAAAAGAAAGTAAAAAAGAAAAAGGGGGGGGGGAAGAAAAAAAACAGCCACCACCAAAAAAACACCTGCAGAGAGCTTCTTGGAAACACTAGAGTGGGCTGAAAATTCTTTTATGAGAACTCAGAAGATCTGGAGGTTTATTATGACCAGGCTAAAATACTGATGTGAAATTGGAGACTTGTGTGGTATTTTCAATCAGTCAACCCACCATCAAAACATGTGCAGAGAATTACAAGAGAATATATCCTGAGGTATTTGCACATAAACAAGGAGTTTACGCAACATTGGAAGAGGATTTCCGAAGGAGCCAAGGGGAGCAGTCTATAAGGGAGCACAGAAATATAGCAGAGAATTTTGTGTGTTCACATTTTCTAAATGCCTCTTCTGGCCTGAAATCTTATAATACGGTCACTTATTGTGACCTCGGACCAGGCTCACCTAGCTGATGTGCTGCCTTGACGCTTCCCTCATTGCTCTGCTCAGTCACTGCACCCCTTAATGTATACGGAACTTACACGAAATGTGGATATATGATCTGTCAATGCATGTTCCCTGCCCCAGCCTGACCACAGCGAGTTCCCCACTCTGGTTTCCTAGTGGCGATGTAGGAGATATTTTTATGGGTTAATGCACCCACTACCTATGACCTCAGTGACCGTGATTAAAGCTCCTGGGTTTCAGTTCTTCATTTTGTTTCTAATTTTTTCAGCCAGAAAGCTTCAATGAGAAAAAAAAAAAAAAAAAAAAAGTTTTGGAAAGACCATACTTACCATTGGTGGCTCCCATTTTGACAACAGGTCTTTTGAGGCATAGAATTTGTGGTTTTGTGACCTCAGAGGGAAGTGGGCTCTGCAGTCACCTTCCTACCTACTGCAATTGGAGGTTAGCACTTTGACTACTGAATTGCTTACTAATTTGTTTCATTTTTTTTTTAGTTATGGTCAAAAAATCCCTCTTTTTCCTCTCTACATTTTGGCCTGTTTTGCTTAAAGAGAAAATAGGGGAGAGGAATGGAGGGAGATCAGATATCCAGACATGAGGACAAAAACTAATCTAATGATTATATTTAATGCAAAAATGGCAACATATGTACGAAAATATGCTGCTGTAGCTGAAGACTTTTGAAACATCTGAAGATTTTTAAAGTATCAGGACATAATGTTTAAAGATTCTGTATTACAAACCTTGTCTTATTCCTGGGATGGCAGCAAATATTAATTTCTACATGTCATGATTCTGGCTAGATTATTTTTTTCCTGCAGGCTCATATGATGCTGTGTTTTGGATTTTTGATAAAAATGCTGATAACGCACCGATATTTTAGTTGTTCCAGAGCAAAGGCCTTACACAGAGCAAAGGCCTTTTCTGCTTCTTCTGCTGCCCTGCAGTGAGGAGGCTGGGGGTGCACCAGGAGCTGGGAGGGGTCACCATCAAATGGACCAAAGGGGTGTCGCATGCCATGTGGCATCACACTCAGCTGGGGTAAAGAAAGAGAAAGGGGGGGGGTGTTTGGAGTGATGGCATTTGTCTTCCTCAGAAACCATTGTGTGTGATGAGCCCTGCTCTCCTGGATATGGTTGAACATCTGCCTGCTGATGGGAAGCAGCGAGTGAATTCCTTGGTTTGCTTTGCTTGCACAGCTTTTGTTTTCCATAAAACCTAGTAAATCGCCTTTATTTCAACCCATGAGCTCTTGCACCTTACCAATTCTGTCCCATTTCACCTGGGGAGAGTGAGCAAGGGTCCGTGTGGTGCTGAGCTGCCTGCAGGGTTAAACCACAGCACCAGGGTGCTTTGGATCGGCCCGTAAACACTGGAACAGAGCCTGAACTCTCCAAAGAGAAGACATAACTGGTGCCACACACTCCTGTGCCCAACCCTCTACTGTTGTGGTCAGTACATGGAAAGTCCTTTCTGTGCCAGTTTGACTCCTGATGATTTCTGATTCACTGCAGATTCACACCTGCACTGGTGACCTATTTGCCCTGGAGCACCAGCAGCTGGTCGGCTCTCACTGAGTGCTCAAACCGAAATGCAGAGATGGAGAGATAGCATTGGCACCACTGGCAGAGTCAGACTGCAAGGAGAGATCATTAGGCTCAGTTAGCAGCTCCAGAGTGCATTTTAGATAATACAAACAGATAGAGGGAATTAGAGTTTTCCTCTCTGTTCAAAATTACCTCTGTTACCAGTTCTTCCACGTGGCCACACTGCTCAGCATGACCAAAGTGTGGCTTTTTTTATAGACGAGGTTTGACCTGGCAGCAAATTCAAAGAGAACATAGCTGGGACCTTCCCCACTGTGTGGAAGTTTCAAAAATAGAGAATTCATTAACTTTAGTGAAGTGTGGATGGAGAAAAGCCTGCATTTTCTCCTTTATCTCGTCCTAGATTAAGGAGACGAATCCCAGCCATTTCCTTTCCTCCCCTAGAAGTTCTGTTTTCAAATGAGCCACAAACACGTTACCCTTCTGGGCTGTAGGCCTGGGAAGAACCTGTCAGACCTATTGGCTGTCTAGTGAACGTAATTACATCTCTTGGAAGGAAAGGCACTAATTATGTGTCTTGCATATCATGTATGCCAGCAACTATTTGTAATCACAGAGCATGGCAGCTGTATTGCGATATCGTTCCCTAGGTAAAAAGCCCCAGCAGGGGACCCTGCTAAGTATATATTTTTTTAATAAAATCCTTGCAAAGACAGAGCATGACAGCTCTGAAAAAAATGTTTTGCTAATGGACATATTTTCCTTACAAAAAAAAAGAAGCAATAGAAATGCCTGGCTTTTACAGAGACTTTCCCACCCTGCTATCCCCATATCCCGTGAACAACTTTGGCTGAATCAGAGATGCTTGTGTATTCTGTCCTTTAAACCCATGTGAAATAGCGTTACCAGCCATCTGAGGAACCAAGTGTCCCAGAAATGTTATGCAGCTATTATTTTTGTGCAGGAATTTATGCTTTGAACCAATTGTCCTAGCTTTTGCTGTGGGGTTTTACAGGGGATTCAGAGGGCCGCATGGCCATTGCTTCACTTGAACCAAGGCCTCAACTGAGGCCTACCCGTCAGGGAAGGCTTTTTACAGCTTTCCAGGGAGTGACATGCTCTGTGTCACTAATTAATGATTTCGGCCCTGCTCAAGCACCTCATTGCCTTGAAAGCCCCCCGTACCAAGCTCTCTGTCCCTGCTGTGCACTTTAGCGCATAACATAGGCCTCTGCCAGCTGCAAGTCACCGAAGGAGGGCCCCCGCCATTTCTCTAGGCATTCCGCAGGGCCTGTTTGAAAGCCAGAGCTGCCTAATGGGATGAACCCTTCCCACCCTCCGTCACCTAAGGACAAACTTCAAAGCGAAGGCAGGGAGCAGCCGCCCCAGCCCAGGCTGACAGCGGGGCAGGGCAGAGGCGGCGCTGGTAGCTGGCACGCTGAGCAGAGCCGCGCTCTGCCGGCAAATCACTCGCTGGTGGGCAAACGCCAGAGAAAAGCCAGCAAACTGGAACCTGATGGCTTGTTTTGTTTTGTTTTGCTTTTCTTTTTGATCTTTCTAGGATGTTTTCCAGGCAGAACGGTGCTCATCTTTCAGCCTGAACAGCCAGCGCAAGGCTGAGGCTTTTGGAGAAGATCCTGGAGGTGTAACAGGAGGGAGGTTTCACAGTCAGACCCAGAGGTCTAGGAGAAATCCAAGGGGCTGCCACGCATTCTTGGACAAAGAAGACTTCTTTCTGACAGAAAGCTGTTGCAGGCGTTCAACCTGATTTGGAGACTCCGTCTGAGAGGCTATCCAACTTACTATCATCTGTCACCCAGGGATGTTTTTGTATTCACTCCTTTCTGCTTAAAAGGGAAAGGGAAGGAGTCAGCGCAGTGAGGCTCTGTGCTCTGAGGGCCCAATCCTTATCGGCACATCGGTGTGCTCGCACCCACCGAGGTGGGACCCTGGTCAGGCACTATTGGATGCAGCAGCTGTAATTTGGCACGACAGCTTCTGCTGGCACCGTTGCACAACCCTGGTGGTTTGTTTGGTCATCAGACTCCTGCAGCAGTAGCAGCTTCCTTTAGAAACGGTCCTGCTTCGAATCCAGGGGAGAGCCAGCTTGCAGGCTGCCCATCCGTCTTCTCAGGAACTTTGGCAATGCTGAACATTATTGTCTCTTCGCTTTCATGGAACTGTAATTTACATAAACATAAGAGGCAAAACCCACATCTGAAAAAAAAATGCTTTCGTAGATTTTTAACCATTGTTTCCTGTTGGGGTGTGATATCATAATGTTCAAATTAATCACTTCTGAGGAGCATTTGTGAATTTCCACAGTACTGAAGAAGAGTCACTAACAGTAGGTGACTCAATTCCACGTTTGAGTTTTCTAAAATGCTGTCCAAGCTAGTGGGAAAAAATAGTGGGCACCTGGTATCAGTTTTATAATTGGGTTTTTCCATATGAGAATGGGAATTTTGTGAAGACTCAATTAAAAGGAGTGTCCTCCTATTCTTCTGTCACCCATCAGACTGAGTTGCACATGAATGCCAGCATGCTGTCATACATTCTCCTCTCTTGTGTGCTGCTCTCTGTGCAAGCACAGAAATGCCAAGTCAGTGAAATTATCCGCTATACAAATCATCTGCTTGTAAGTGGCTGTTTAGCTCCTTAATTCTGTAAAAATGCATGCTTGTATAGTATGTGATATTAAATACTGACTTCTCACTTGCTGTTCTTTCAGAAGGAAAGTCCTCTAAGTTGCCCATGCAGTGAGACGGCTGCCAGTGTAAGTCCATTGGATTTGAGAATATCATGAAACTAAACAAAAATTTACTTGTGTACTGCATGCAGAATTTTAACGCTCAATCTTTTCATTTTCAGCCCTGTTCGTGTCTTCCCATCCCTGAGGTAAGTCTATTTCTAAGCTACTGTAGGAGTTAAAAAGTTCCGTATTAACTCATCTTACTACTCAGTTTATGAAGTTGTTCACTTTGCTCTTATATAATGTTTACTTTCATTAACGAGGAAGATTTTCAGTGTGTTAGTTGCAACTGAAAACAGTGCTTGCCGCACAGCGGTGGGGAGGCTAGCACAAGTCCTTTCAGTGTCGCTGCAACCAGAACCAAGCGTCACGCAAAAGTTCTCTGGGGGCTTGCAACCAAAAGATATAGGTGCCTGCTTTGAAAATCTCCCCAGGACCTTGTTTTGTGATTAGGTAGCCAAGTTCTTTGCAAACTTGGACCAGAGATGCCAGGCCACAGGTGCCAGCTCTAGGTGTCTCCAAACACCATTTCACTCCTGCAAGTCTCCTGAAATACGGTGAAAGCCAGCCTTAGCTGAAACTCTGCTTCAGAGAGTTTACTGTAGCAGTCTGAGGTTTTATGAGACGTGGCAGATGTTTCTTACTGCAGACATTTACAAACCACCCAAAGTTCTTGTATCATTTTCAATAATGCAGAATATGTTACCTTTCACTGCGATGTGCTGCCACATAACGGAATGTGCATTTCTTTCTGTAGATAAGCACAAAATGCATTCTAGTCACTTCCTATAACTTTTTCTAATACCTTTGTCATTTAACAGCCTGGCCATGAACTGGCATGCTTTGTGGATGGAACTGGATACATGCTGGAAAAAAACACATCTTCAGACAGAGTACTTAGAATGATTAATCGATCCTTTCAGATTCAGCTGGATAGAAACCTCTGTGAAGTAAGACATTCATATTTTTCTGTACATCTTTGTCTATATTCTACAAAAGAAATGATTTTTTTTTTCTGCAACTGTTTGATTAAATTCAATCGTGTTTTATAAAACACATAAACCAATAGCAAGTATTAGCGCTTGGTAGCGAGAACATACACAGTCTGATAGAAAGTTGTTAAAGCTGACAAGGGAAACAAGGAGATGGGTCCTACAGCACTGTGCCCTTTCCCTCCTCCAAATCCCATTAGCATCAGGACCATTAACCACAGAACTCTGGGAAAGGAGCTTTCTTCAAATTGCTTTTCTGTTTCCCTTTCTCAGAAGGTGTTTCTACACTAACTAATAATGGTGTAGAAGCAGAGTAGCGTGGCTGGGGACAGGCAGGCAGAGATGTCCTTCCCTGGAGCATTACTTCTACCTAAGCTGCAGGATGCTTGGGCATGAAGTACTGCTGTGACCTGCAGCATCTTTGAACTTGTGATGATGCTCAGAAAGACTCCCGGATCCCCACATGACCTTTCTGAAGCAGTGAAGCACCCCTTATTTACATACTGAGCAAAAGAGTTGTGTAATTCAATCAGACAAGGAAGATGCTGAGGCTGCAGTTTCAAACTCCTTTAAGCTCGCTTTAAACACGCAAGGGTGGATATTGCTAGAACAGTTCTGCACCAGCGAGCGGGCTCAGTGCCCTGCTGGCCCCCAGGTTCGTACGCTGCTGGAGCTGTCCTCTTTGCTGGGCTGAAAGAGCCCAGCTGAAATTACTCTAGCTTTAACTGCATTATGGTCCGGCTGCAGCAGCGTACACATGACTTCCTTGACAACACAAAAAGCCATTCTCACACGCCCTGCTCAAAGAACAGTTCTTTCAGAATTGGTTTTGAAATCCTTCATCTGCTCCAAAGATTTTATATCTTAACTGTTTCATCTAAGACTTCTGTTTTTTTAAAACTTTTCATAACCTAATCTTTATTCTTCCTTCCGTCACAGAGCCTGGCACGTGGACAAAAATGCCAGTACAAGACCAAGGGAAATGTGAGGACATTTTTGAATGAAATCCTGAAAACCTATCAAGCAATCAAGAAACGAAGAGTTTAATTTTTTTTTTTTTTTAAGAAGATTAAAAATGAAAATCTGCAATAAGTAGGGGGAAGGGAAAAGTTATTTATTGTATTTATTGCCCATCTGAAATATAAAAAGGTAGAAATGATGAGTGTTAAAACCAATAAAATTGTAATTTACATGAGCAACAACAGTATTCAAGAATCTTCATTTGATATGTTTTATACTTGGTGAGAGGGTTGAACACTCTGTGTTTGTACCAGTGGGTATTACAACACTTCTGCAAGGGTCCAACAACTTCACTGATGAGATCCTACTGCAAAACGCACTTGTGCTTCTGAAGAACTTGCTGCCCATTCCCCTCCCTGTCTCAAGTACATTGCTGGTGGAGAACTCCAAGGCTTCTATTTGCATATGTTAACATTTTCTTGATCTCTTTTTATTTCACGCTGGCCAGTGTATAGCATCGGAAATATTTGAGGGCTTCCAATTGTAACAGAAATTCTGTGTTTTCTTTCTGCATCAGTTTTACTTTTTGATATTATCTGTGCACCATGAGTAAGCTGCTTAGCTTCTTTCTTGCAAAGTTGCAGATTTTCCTGCCCATAGCCACTTTTTTTTTTTTTTTTTAATTAAAAAAAATAGTAGTGGAGTGCTCATGAACATCTTGACATACATAGTAAGATCATTATCTACGGTTAATTACGAGTTCTTAATGAGCTTATGTATTGGGGACTTGTTGCTCTCTTTCTCAGGCCATATTTAATGCTGGCATGAAGGAGAACATCCTTTAGTGCCATGAGATCAGATGTGTTTCTCTGTCATTCATCTCAACAGAAAAAAAGAGGCAGAAAGAGAACTTTGCTGGAAATAAAGCAGATAAGGAGAGATGTTTGCCTCAGATGCCTATTCCAGCCTACGAATAGTTTCTTAGATCTCTTCACACAAGGGGAAATCCCAACCAGGTGCAAGAAGGTCAGATTTCACCTCCCTTGTGCCTCAGAGAGGAACAAAAAAGGCAAAGCATTATACCAGGGCTGGAGAAGATCATAAAAGACTTTCAAAGATGTCATTTCTTCACCACCTCGACTGAAATACATTGGATATTTCAAAATTCAAGGAATAGACATAAGCATATAATTCCCGTTCTCTTTTCAGTGTAAAGTGCAGTTTTGATAGGATGAACATGTTTCTAGGAACAAAAGCAGCATGGAAATGGTCATCAACTACATTATTATTCTTATGGTTTCCACTACTATGGGCCTGGGGTTAAAACAGAACAGTCCAGTAATGACTGAACCTTTGGAAGGGACTTCTGGAGATCATCCTGTGCAACTCTTCTCTGAAAGCAGGTACAGCCCCAAAGTTACTTCCAATTTAAAAATGAGCAAATGAGAACTAGATTATAGAAAATGCATTTGAAGCATCTATACGAAGAGGTTAAACTTATGTAATATGCAGACCAAATGTGTTTCCTGATATGTTTCTGCCACCTGGTTTATATATAAAGGTAATAAATACTAAAATGCAAAAAGATTGTTACTGTGGTAACCCCTACACAGATGAAAGACTCAACTGACTAATCAGCAGAATGCTTATGCATTCAATAGTTCTTGAACCTAGTGCTTGGTATAGTGTCTTAGAAGATTTGCTTGAGCAAATAACGGCATTCACTCTTGTTAACATTTCCCAAGTCCAAGTTCCTTCAGTTTCTGATGCTTTTGATTTGCAGACCTTTTTGTGTGTAGTTCACTAACGTTGTGTCTAGTCATAATCTGTAGCAAACACAAAATCTGAAAAATATGATTCATTTTTATAGACGAGAAAAAGATTTCCCAGGCCCTGGGGCTGCAGATAACTGTTCTAACCTGTGCTTTCAGCAATTGCAATGGAAAAGAAAATTCTTTGTTTCATACGTTGACTTGCAAGACAACATCATTAGATTAAAGAAATAGAACAAGTAATTGTGAAATCATGTTACAGACAGAAATCATTTAATACATTTTCTTCTACCCATCACATTCCTTCACAAGCTGGCAACAGTCATATGTAGTCAGCTTCCAGTCAAATCACTTCTGCAACACAGTATGAGGAAACGCACATAATTTTTAAAACCAAGTAAAGTTACTAAATATCAGAGGATGCATCTGCAAAATATCTACTCATCTGATGTCTCGGTTTGCAATCTGCCCGAGAGAAACACTCATCATGTGCTTAAAGCATTCGGTGCAGAATTGCAACCCAAACTTAGTGCCTTCACTGCCTTCAGGCGTGCACATAGCCCGTGCATCTGTGAGCCTGGGCTTTCTGAGAGCAGGATTTAAAATCCAGCCATAAGCCTGGGTCGTACTCAGAACTCCCTGACACTTGGCATGGAGTACTTCTGCTCATCAAGTTATCCAGTGCTGTATCTTCATACTGCATTGAGAAAAGTATAGAAACCCCTCTGCAGCTCAAATATCAGTTTGTTCAAAGGCAGGACTGCTGCTTTGCTGGTCTCTCTCTTTGCTTTGAGGCCTCCATGCTGATCCAGGCAGTGGAGACTCTGTGGCTGTCTACCCACGGAGGTGCCAGGGAAAAGACCACAAAGGGAAACATGGGGATCAGCAGCAAAGAATTACTGCTGCAGCACTCCTGGGTAACAGCAACTGCTCCAGCAGTTCCTTAAAGACCTATATATTTAGGAAAGGGCTGCTCAAGTTGGTGCTAAGTGTTCACTTGTAGTGGTGACCTTCCCCAGCCTGCTGCTATCTGGGTTCCAGGAACTGTGCCAGGCCTTGTCCTCCAGCTGTTTGGCCCTCTGCCTCCCCACGGGCATATTCAGATCTTCTCTGAGGGATTCAAGCACTCTGCGAGGCTTTGCAAGCCCCAGGACAGCCCTATGGGACCGGCAGGGCCTGTGGGCAGGGCCCAGCTCCGTGCCCAGGCCCGCTCCGTGCCCAGGCCAGGCCCCGAGCAGATGTGGGAGCAGGTGGATGCCTGCAGGCCTCTTCTCACTCTTTCTTTTTTGGCTCCCGATAAGCTTGTGAAACTGCCAGATGAAAACAAAAGAAAACAAATCCATTGAGATATTTAATTACTGTAACAAATAGCTTTTTCTGTTGTCTCAATGATCAGCAGCAGGCCATGTCATACTGTGCTCTCTGATGGAGAGGAAGTGGCACAGGGCAGGGGGGGGCAGAAGAAGTGAGGCAGGCCAGATGTTTGGCACACAAGATGACTTGCCTGCACAAGTAAATAGCCCTTCGTCCAACTATTCAAATCTGCCCAGGTGTCCGTGGCAAGGTGCACACTTGTTTTCAAACCTGTACAGTCCAGCACTTGCCCTCCTTCTACAGCTCACCTCAGGAAAAGGAGGCTCTGGACACTTTGCTTTATGGTCTCTAGGACAGAAACCCTGGGTATCTGGGGGGCCAGGTGTGGCTGCTTTCAGCTAAGTGGAAAGAACCCCCCATCTCCATACATAGTATATCTTTCTTCTGGCATGTCTGCCTTACCAGAGTTGTGTTGGGAATGTACAGACCAATTCCATACTACACAGTGGCACAACTATACGATTTTTTGCCTGCTAGTATTAAGTATTGCTAAACTGTGAGCCATGTGTCACCTGAAGGCACTTGAAAAGCTACTTTAGTCCCCAGCAAGGAGGAATTCCCCCAGTCCTGTGGCACCAGCCAGTGTACAACCCTTTCTTTGAAAGGCTTTGTTGCTGACAGCAGTCAGCCAGAAATCACTCACAAGATCTGCAGTCTCACGGATGTAATTTCTGTCTTTTCAGGCATCATAGTATGGTTATTTCAAAACTTCTAGTGTTGTCTTCAGAAACCTAACTCTTTGCAGAACTCTATAACCCACTGCTGGACAAGCCCAAGCCCAAAGCAGAGTCAAAGATGTAACAAGTGAGAAGCTGTCTCCAATGACACATAGGAGATCACTGGTTTAGAAGATGTTTCTGGAGGGACTATGACTGACCTGGTGCATCTGGTACACTTTTTTTTTTTTTTTTTTTTTTTTTTTTAATCGGAGCCTCTTGTACCTCTGTAGGAACAAGCCTGGCATATGCTGTCCTATGGGAAGGAGAGGCACTGGGCTACCATTCAAGTGCTTTCCTGCCATAAATCATACAGCATTTAAAAAGCACTTTTACATATTTGTGTAAGAAAGCTGATCTTATCTGACTAATCCTCACAACACCCTCCTGAGGCATGTGGACAAGCCTCACTCTTCTAGTTTTACAGAAAAGTATGGAAACAAGCGTCTGGTGGGACAGAGAACTTTTCTCCCCAACACTGCATTTTACAAACATCTGAAGACTGATAGCGTTTACTTGCTGATCTCAACACACACCAGGGTTTAAGCAAGGACACAAATGACAGCACATATAATATCAGGTGGTGCTACTGAGAAGGCTGAAATCAAGTAACTACCGTCTCCTCTCCATTCAACCCCAGAAAAGTCTACACCTGCCCTCAGCTCCCTTCCCATCTGGTTTTCCACTTCTGATACAACCAAATAAAAATATCTCCAAAAGTTAGAACTGAAAATTTCCAGGGCTTTAATGTGCATATCTCATGGAGGCAACCACAGTCGTGATCTATGAAGCACAGCATCTTCCTGGGCACACACTCTATGTAAATTGCACATCACAAGCCAGTTTGAAAAAAAAAAAACAACACCTTTTGTTGTCTTAGATGAACTTCTGTAGATATTCCTGATTTATCATACTACTGCTCTGAGATGCTAGACAAATGACGTCTTCATTCTGTTGGCACACAGAATGGACTACAGTTTATCATCTGCATGGCTCAGCACCCAAAGGAGTGAAAGGGCTGGAAAAAGAAGACGAAATGCTTCACTAACACAGCACTTGGACTGCCCCAATGGTCTTTTTTTCCTGATTCAAATAGTGGCCTTACAAATCAAAGATGCTGACAAAGGACCAATGCATGTGAATTATTTCTGTTATCTCAAATCTAGTAGTGTAGTGATACATGAAACAATCTCTTGCTTAAAACAGACTATAATCTAGAAAAAGTGACAGTAAGTAAGAAACTATCAAAAAAAAAAAGATAAAGATATTGTTTAAAATATGTGTGAGATTTCTTTTTAGTCATGTCAGAAGTAGCATCATCAGGAGGCTTCACAAGAAAACAGATGACTTAGATTTGTTTACTGCATTCACATTATTAGTTTTTGATTTGATAACATTCAGACTAAATAAATATTTTCCAGAGGTAATGGGTCAATGAAAAGTCCAGGAGTGAGGGGTTTCCCCTGACTCCCCACAAAATTGGAATTGTAAAAGAACAATTTAAGAGGGAAATCATGACCTAAGAGATGGAGATAATGATCAGCCTACTTCTGCCTTTGCAAGCAGCCTGTGGGAGAGAAAGATTTTCTGTCTGACATTGACTTCAGGCAGGATATAAATCAGCCATTGAGATATCAGAATGTTCCATGGTGGCAGAAAAAGTTTCTCACTCTCATCTTGCTGCGCTCCCAGACATTTGACATCATATTATTATGTAAAATGCAATAGAAAGGAAAACACGAAGAATTAAAAGATTCCTGTTTACTACGAAGTATTTCACCACACACGTTGAACCATAGTGCAATTAGAAATAAAGACTGTGGTGTTTGCAGGGAAGGAAAAGTGCAAAATGCATTTGATCATTATCACCGACTTAGAGGCCAACATCCCTAAGACCTGTTGCTTTAGTAAATCTCATGATGATTTAAGAAAATGGATATTTAGGACCAAATGGTTCCCTTTATCTGAAGCTGACTGAAGCGGCAAACACTGTAGAACAGTTTGGGGGAACAGGGAAGGGAAATTTCAGTGTTTTTTAAAGCATGGCTTTCCTGCTCCTTGCATAGTCTCTGATATTGACTGGAGATGGAAGACAAAATGTGCAGATGAAGGGTAATTTTATGCAGCTTTCACCATTCCAATGATCCACTTACTGATCTATGTGCAATTAAGAAAAGATATATAAATAGCACACGGACTTCATATTTCAATATAATATCCCCTTTTATATGGGGCATAAATGTGTTAAAAAAAAAAAAGTCAAGAATCTCGCAGACTTCTTGGCTTAGATGTAGCTGTTCTTGCCACCAGCTGAGCCTTGGGTCAAGCCTGGGGACAGCCCAGAAGACCAGAAGATCCTGATGACTGCTGAACACTGTGTTCACTGCTAATCGCCTCTGGGAGGAATCCAGAAACTGAGGAAAGCTTGGGCATTGGAACAATCTGGTTATGGGGAACTGCTTGGAACCAGAGATTCCCAGGTAGAAAATTGAAAAATCCCCATGCAAGAGAGGAAACTACCAGTGAAGTGGGGCAGCGTGGGTGAAACAGGGGCATGAGGTGCGTATGCATTGCAGGAATGCTCTGCTGCCGGCCCCAGCACTGCAGAGAGCAAGGAGAGAATTTTATCATGCACCAATTTATATTAATTTGATACAAGGAACTATGAAACAGTGAAAGAAGAAAACCCCCATATGAATGTATACATGAGAAATGCATCAGAAAGCATTCAGCAGAGGAACACTGAAGCCTGGCCTGACATTTCTGATACTAGAAATGTTTTATCACAATGACATATCCTAGCAGAGATCATTCTCTTGAATACAAATACCTCCAGCAATCGCATGACTGTGCGGGATAAAAAGATGTCCAACCAAAAAAATAAACCTTTGTTTTCCATCTGACGCTTCATACAGCTGAGCGAGGGGCAAGAAGAACATGACTGTACCAGCACAAGGTGCCCTCAGTTAAGTACATCGAGGCATACCATGAAATTGCATCTTGTCAAGTTGTCAGATTTTCTGTTCACAAAGGGAAATTTTAAGTGACTTCATTGAAGGAACCTTCTCAATCAGCACCCCAGCAGCCACTTGTGGCAACACGTTCTATCCTCTTAAGATTTATCAATAATGAAAGAAAACCTGGCGTAACTGTGAGTCTTTAGAAGTCTTGTGTGACATGAAAAATATAATAGTTGGATCTGTAACGAGTTCTTAGGATTGAATATTTTTCTTATTAAATGTGTGATATAAATGGTTGTGTCTTCAAAGTAGAAATATTTTCAGGAAGTATCTTTCTATTAATATTTTCTCTGGAGGATCTATGGAAATGTTTTTCATTTTCAGCAATAGAAAACTAAGGAGAAACTCCTATTTTTGAAAGAGTGGTTCTGAGAAAACTTTAGGAGAATTAACAATGAAGACTACATGTTTTTTGTTCACATTAAATTCTTCCTCAAAGTTTCTTGGAAACAACAAAACACTGCCACATGGCTCTACAGTTGGCAGTCTTCTAGCTGCGTTATGAAATGAAGTGCAGTTTTTGCCATGTGTTGGTATTATTTCAGACTTTGGTAGCTATACACCTGCAGTCATCCCTACCAAAACTCCTGATCAAGTTCTATTGAGAATGCTGCGAAAGCCACTTATTGCAGATTAATTCATATGGATTCGCTTGGCCAAAACCCGACTCAGAGAATAACTTCCCAAGAACGACGATTCACTCCTGTAATTTGGCTAAATTTATGAAAAGTCCCCTACAAACACTAGTAAAGGCCATCTACAAGAACACCAAGTCTCAAATCAAGTCCAGAACAAGCAACAGCACACAAAAATATTGCAATACTGAAAAGACAGAGCCTTGGGAGGGTCTCCACCTTGGTGCCTTTCTGACGGTGTTTGTGCTTACACCCAGGCTGCTGCACCATGTGTTACGACCTAACAGTGTGAGACGTGCTCCTGACTGTACACCTGGCCTGAGGTCTAGCCTCATTATTTGTAGTTTTCTTGGATAAATCCCAGACTTTTAAGATCTTCAAAATTAGATTGTGCAAACTTTCTTATTCCCACTAAGTTGAGCAAACAGAACAACGATACGAAGGTGTGGTGCAATTAAGTTAATAATTAGAGTGTTTAATAAGTGAGATGTGCAGATTATAGATAATGATTAGTTACGTGTAGCCTTCTCTTACAAGTTTCAAGACCAGCAGCCTTACTATGTATCAGAGCTGGCAGATAACCCATATGATTCACGGTTCATTAAGAAAACTCACATTAGGAAAGCCGCCTTCTGTCTACAATGGCTTTATTGGATAGTCCAAGAATCAGTTTAACAGAATCAACAACCCCAAACGCAATCCGTGACAGTTCTAGGAGCCAGCCCTATGGTTCCTCTTTTCTCATGGGCCCCCAATTCACTGCAATACATCACTGATGTGTGGCCCAGCATCGACTGCATCTGTAGCGGTGCCACCAGCCACAGGTACGGCAGGGATGTTCTTCGTGATGCGGCGTGTGAAGGGTAGCAGTTGTACAGAAAGAAAAACTGGAGGGAGCTAAGGAAGTCACGAGGTCAGAGGACAAAAAGGAAAATGTGTAAAGGAGACACAATAAATCCAAAGGCCAAACCAACCGGGACTGCATGATGCAACTATTAAATCCTGCACTACATACCCCTGCTGGCATAGCACAGTGGGTTCGTACTGGTGCACGACTGTGGGACGGGCTGAAGGGCCACCAGAACGTGTGCTGGAGACACCAGAGCTTAAGGGATCTGTGTGAAGGACCTGCCATACCGTAGGGGTCAGACGAGGTAGTTCACCTTCAGAGAAAGGTAGCTGTGAATTCCTAGGAAACCAACCACCCGGATAGCTACAATCGAGATGTCAACACACCCAGATCCGAATCCAGCTTATCTTGCAACAGGCTGTCTTTGCTAGCAGCAGGGCCAGGAACAGAAGCCAAATTTCCAAGAAAAGTTGCCATACTGTGGTCAATTCATTTATTTTGTGTGCTCTTGAAGGAGCCTGCAAATACATGAACAGGGCTGCTGGCCACTTGCTTGAGAGTAGGAACATCGGTGTGGGAAGACTGGGCACGAGGTGTGACACCAAGTTTGGAGGACAATGGTAATCTTTGTTTTAGAAAGCTCTGGATTCATAAGGTTATTTGCTTTAGAAAAGGGAGCCTTTGTCAGACTGGGTACAACCCATGTTGCTGACATCTAGCAGAAGCTGGAAAATAATTTGTATTTGAGTCTTCATCTTAAATGCACACAGTTACCGATCAAAGTAAATGCATGTACATTCAATACCATGAAATTCTAGGTTGGCTACTGAGCAGAGTCAAGTTTTGGCTAGCAAAGGACTCCCAGCAAAGGTGAAAGATGATCCTGCGTTCAAAACAGAAAGTTAAAACTCAGGGCTGCTTGGTTAGAGGAGTCCCTGCTGGTCAGGCACTGCTGGCAAGGAGCACGAGCTGCTCACCACCCGTTAATAGTAGCTTGGAGAGTTACAGAGACAAGCCACAAATGTGCAAGCTCAGGAGCATAAGGAAGTTATTTCTGGGCCTTTCTATTTTCTGCTGTCCTGCGAGATAGGGTTATTGCTCCTTATTTCTGTGAATGATTTCTCTTCTTGGGTAACTGAAAGGTGTGTGTATATAAATAGAGATTAGTATGTGCACGCTTAGTGTCTCACACGTGTGCATATCCTAACATTATTATTAGGCTGCAGAATCCTCAGAATTAATATGAAAAATAACCTATACAGACTTATACGCTAGTTCCCTCTTGTGACCAAGTGATGCTACAGCAACTCTTGAAAGTAAAAAAAGAAAAAAAAAAAAAAGAATGAGATGTGTTTAAAAATCAGAACTTTATGTAGCAAATAACTTAAATTGCAGAGTAACCCAGTTCTGCTTTTTTCTTTCTTATTTTCCTTTTTCTTCCTTTTTTTTTCCCCTTTTTTCCTTTTTTTTTTCCTTTTTTTTCTTCTTTTTTTTTTCCTTTTTTTTAATCTTTTTTTTTTTTTTTTCCTTTTTTTGCACACTGGCCATAGATCTAACACTTTTCAGATGTTTACACCACTTGTGAATAGTACAGTCAAAAAGAATTAACAAAAACGTGTCTCTAGAAAACACTGCCACAATTATGAATCAAAAGGGAAGATAAGGTTGTTAATGGCAGAAGATTATTCCATCCATGCATGAACCTGAACCCTAGGCCCAAGAAACAAAAAATAAGAAGGAAACTAGTGAAAAGTTTTATTTTAGTTTCCTTGCTGGCAGAAAAACTGCAACATACCCAATTCTCCTGTCAACTGGGTGAACAGATTTTCTCAAATCTGTGAACAACAAGGACACTTGCCAGTAGCAGAAAAAGGAGATATGGGAATAAAGAGAACATGAACGATGGAAACACGGGATTGAAGGGGATCTTGGGAGGTCCTCTGCTATGAAGCTGGTTTCTTACATCTCAGCCATCCTTGACCAAACTTTTGCTTCTTGCCTGCTCTGAAAGCTTCCAAAGAGGATTTTGCAGCCAGTGTACATAGCTTGCCTCAGCTTTTGCTAGTTATAAAAATACAAAGGTTTTCCTGATGTTCCTTCAGCTGCTGTCACTTTTTTTTTTTTTTTTTTGTCAGCCATGCTGTGGTATTTACCCAATAGCTAATGACATAAGAGATCTGAATCTCGTAATGACAAAATCTCATTATTCTTTTAAAAATCACACCTCTATATCAACACCAGAAAGAAGAAAATCAATTAGCTGGCAATACATTTATAAAGCTTCTTGGATAATATCCAAACTGAGAATAAAGTAACCCATATTTTATGGATTAAGGGTCATTTACCTATCAAAACTGCCAGGGCCCTAATATATAGGTAATAGGTATAAATGGTTCTGAGCAGCCTCAGCTGGGGCTCACCCCACCCTTATCCCAGAGCCCATTTAAGCTCAGCTCCTTGCTGAGGGAGGTTTTTCAGCCTTGTTGGAGGTCCAGTGGTAGTCTGTATCTGTGGCACTGCCGTGCTTCTGCTGGGCATTGTGTCCTGATGCACGGCCTGGCTTTGTGGCTTGGTATTGGATTGGTCTCATTCTTGATATTGGATCTGTCTCATCGCCGGGTGGCTGATGGTGTGGGTTCTTGGCTGAACCTGGCTGCCATCTTCCTGGGCTGCAGGTAAGGTCCTTGCCCAATGGCCTGTGACGTCTTCCCAGCGAGCCCTTGCAATGGTGTGACTGAAAACACGTTCAAAAGTTAACAATAGAAAACCTGGCCTTTGCTAGATAGGGTGACTCCCCCCCCCCCCCTTTTTTTTTCTCCCAGAGTTTAAACTGCCTTTGGACCAGTGGTATACCAAAGGAATTGAGCACCTCTGCTCTACTTAATTTATCTGCAGACAAGTTAAAAGCTAGTAATATAATATTCCTTTGGGATGGTTCTCTGCAGAGAAAGTAGTGGGAGTATCTGCGTTGATATTTTTCTGGTGCCTGGTTTGCAGTTCAATGGATAATTTTAATTGTACCTATTATCAGCATTGAAAGACTTATGTTTGGGTAGTACATGCCCAAAGACAGTATATAATTGCCAATACATACGAAATATAAAATAATAAAATTACAACACAGTTGGAATTGTTTCTGATAGTGATTTGTACTTACTTCTTGAAAGACAAGAAACTCTTATTGTATTTCTAAAAATATAGTATTCTCATAAAGATTTGTCAATATCAAACCATGTTTTACCCCTTTCTTACAAAGGAAGACACTTGTAAATACACAATCATTTCGGCTTTTATTTTGGATTCAATGTGGATACTCTTATAGAAGAATTTTGGTGATTTCTGTTCCTGTAGCAGGTTCTTTTGTTGCCTGTCTGTGAACAGCTGGCATCTTGTAGTTGCTCACAAGCCTCCAACAAACATGACATACTAACCTACTTTCTGAGTATGATGTCAGTTGCTGCTACAATTTGTGCAGTTGGGTTTTAAATCATCAGAACTGCATTGTTTGATTGTATAAAGTTTGAGTTTTTAGCTTTTCAGTTAAGAATGATGTTGAAGTGACTGTTTTGAATACATGGCTCTTAACATTAAGCTTTTCAAAGCGGGAGCTACAGCATGGTATTTGGCTTAGCACACTGATAGAAAGGCAACTACTTTCAGAGAAAAGCTTGACTGACTGTGAGTATATGTCAGGATGGCAATGGTGATGGTTTGGCAATACTTCATCGAGAGCCTGGCACCACTAGTCTTCTCCCTCAAATGAGGTCTTTCAAGAATTCAAGGCAGTAAGTGTACAACCAGGAGTATTCTTTGGTTACATGGATTTGTCTGAATCATGGTCATAATGAAAATGAAGCAGTACTGCTATTAAAACAAGGAAGTTTTGCTAAGAAATTGTTATGTTAAAGTCCCTATATATTAAAAAAGTTACTAGCTAAATTCTCTTGTCCAAATAATCAATAAAGATATTAAAGAGGATGGGCCCCAGCACTGATTCCTGGGGAACACCACTGGTTGCCAGCTGGAATATCACTGGTCAAAATACAGAAAGTGTATTACAAAATCTGTGTGAAATACTATGAAAAGTATTCCTGCAAGCATCATAAGCTTGAGATGAGAGCAGAATAACTTTCTGTAAATCCTACTCCAGGAGACACAACCATAGAAGAAAGCCTAAACTTGACTTTGAGTGGTTGGATGATGTGGGCAACCTATGGTCATGCATTCAGAGAAGGGGGGCATATGTCCAAAGTTTGCCTCCAGCTCTTTGCATTTTATGTGTAAGATGAAGGGTCTGGAGATACAAGCAGCAGCTCTGCACTAGGCCCCTACGTGGTATCTGGAAGGCAAGTAGGATGTTGACACTGCTGGTGTTGGCCTGTGTTTGTCCAACACTGAGAGATCCAGACCAGATTTTTTTTCCATATGCAACTCCAAGAATTTTATTACAATCATGTATAACAATGAAGTGCATAGGTTTCTAAACTACTTTATACTTTTTTTTAAGTCAGATCAGATCGGAAGAGGAAAGTCGTCTACGAAGAAAGTCTCAAAGATTAGCCTGTATCAATCGTAAGTACATTTGAATCCATTCCTGTACAGCAGCCAAAGATTACTGGCAATGCACTAAGAAACCCATGACTGTTGGATTTAGATACTAGCTACGAATCCCCATTGATCTGTTTACAATCTATCCTCATTTACTGTCTACTGGTAGTAACTTGGGAACTATATGCTTTTTGGTAGCAGGTTTCAATGAAAAATCATTTTATAAAAATGTATGAGGAAGTAAAAACTTAAAATTATCCAGAACTCAATCTGAATTCCCCTAGAGTCTGAATATAACAGTCAATAACCATATACATGGGAGGGTTTTCTTGTACTTTTTCTATATTAATCTGATTTTTAAATGTGCAGTGGGTTTTGGCATTCTATTCAATCATTTTGTTCTGTTCTTTGAAGATATCACAATCACTGCATGATGAATTTTCATTTTGTTTCACTAGCCCTTTAACATGTTCTTTTTCTAGCTTTTCAGACTGGCTTGAAGAAATGTTTTGATATCACAAATAGTTGCACTTTGACAACTCTGCTGTTACATAAGCAGATAAAATCTACCACTGAAATGTTTCATGTATGTTTAGCATTATCTCTTTATAAAATGCTAGGAAGCTTTGTTATTGGTTAATTATTGCTCTAGGCAACAGCCAGGAAATCTATTCCTGTAGAGTTCTGTATTGGTAGGTGATAGATTTTGCATGGTTGATAAAATTAACGATCACATAGAAACACTGATTAGTACAAGGCTGTGGGTTTGTACAGATAAAATCTGCTGTTTATTATGATTTAGGTCTTGAACAAAAGGTGTACTTCTGGCTTCTCCAGTTCAGACGTGACCCACCAGATCTCTGGACCCTGCCAGCATGGCTTGAAGAGGCAGGACGTGGGGATTCGCATGGCTAGCTTGGAAAAGCCATGCAGTTCATAGACAGACCCTTTTTGTCTACTGGTTATCAAAAAAGTAGTCTGTGAAATGTGCCTGCGCTCAGCCTCCTGTTGAGGTGTAGTTCCTTAACTTTGGACTGATGAGCCAAAGCACTTTTGTAGGTGGCAGAAGCAGAAGGCCATGCAATGGGTGCCTGTCACCCCTAGGCCAGTTTTGGGCCTCCATGCCCACAGACCAGTCCCTCACTATGGCACCACAGAGCAGGGGAAGGCTGTGCCTGGATCCAACAGCCACCTGAAAAGGCCTGTGGTGTACTGAGGGACAGGACCGCTCTGGCTGAACAACGAGACGAAGATACAAGCACTTCAGGTCGGGAAACAACGCCGAAATCGAGGGGTACACACCCCAAACACCACCCCACCCCATTTTAGCCGCGGGACGAGGCCCGCCCGGGCACGAAATGGCGGCTGCCATGTGCCTGCCCCCCGCGCATGCGCCTTGGGACGGGGGGGGGACGGGACATGGAGCGGGGCAGGGCCGCCGCGGGTCCCTCCCTGTCTCGTCCCTCCCCTGCTCGGGCGGCGGCGTGCCCGGGGCGCTCGGCCGGCCGGGAGGCTTCGGGGCTCTGCTGCGCTGCGCCTGGCCTCGGCCCGGCCCTGCCCGTGCGAGGGAAGCGGCGGTGAGCTGCGAGGAGAGGGGGGCGGCGGGGGCCGGGCCCCCGCACGCCGCCTCCGGGGGCTGTGATGGCTCCCGAGCCGTGAGGGCTGGCGGCGGGGGGCTGCGGGGGAATCTCCGCGGGTACCTCGGTGAAGGGTGGCCCGGGACAACGGGGTTCAGCTGTGGAGCTCCCCCCCCGGGCCACTTCAGGCTGTGGGTCCGGGTGAAGCAGGGGTTCAGAGCCTCTGTGCATGTCCCTGGGCACGGCTGCAGCAAAGGGTTACCGTGGTGTTGGTGCGTTGCTCTAGGATTTGCTCGTAAATTACCTGAATATCGCATAGGGGGAATAAGTAGGGAAATAAACGGGTAGATGTCTGTCGGGGTGGCACCTGCCCGAGGGGGGGCCCTGCCTTGGGAGTTGGGGCTGGGCTGGGGGCACCGTGGGGGTCTCGGGGCTGGGTGCCCGGAGGGGCTTGGTGCCACCTAAAGAGCTTAAAAAGGGTGTTAAAGTCGGCACGAAACACTTCCAGCAAAACTCGGGGAAGAACACGTATTGATACTGTGTGCTTTAAAGAGCTGGGAGCTTCAGGTGTGGTGTTCTGTAAAGGAAGGGAAGGTTTGGGGTCTGCTTGTAATAACATCGCTGGGGAAAAGCAGCTCAAATGAGGGTGGTTTTACTTTAAAAACTGCATTAATGAAACTTAAGTAGCTAATTTTTGCCACCTAAATAGCACTGAAAGTGGCAATACAATTGCATTTCTTCAGTTAAAGCTAATGCAAACAGTAAATAAAGATGTTCAGCTGAACGCTGTTATTTGTAGGTCTCTAAGGTTTTGCCATAAACATAATCAAAAGCAATAAATGCCTTGAGAGGCTCAGTTTGAGAAAGATCAGGATCAGTAAAAAATCTTGCTCAGAAGCACAATTGCTTCCCACACTCAGCTGTAAAACGGTTGCTATGTCCTAAATGAAGAAAGAAGCTTAGTCTCTGACTGCACCGAATGCTCTGACTGCACCGAATGACTAGACCTGAAAGTTAGGCTTAAAACGCGTTTTTGCTCTGTGTTTTGAAATGCTGATGCTCGGCAGGTGGGTGTGAGGCTGTGCCAGCAGCCTCCCAGTGCTGCCTGCCTTGGGTGCGGTGTCTGCCTCTCCTTGCCCAGACAGATGCCGACTTCTGTACCCTCCTGAGAGGGGTGGCCTTGTTAGTAGCACTGAAATGGGGTTTCCTAAAGACATTTTTATTAGTTTGACACACATTTCAACTGTTAAGGGCAGATCCGTAGACTTCGATTATTTTACGGTCTCTTAAAAAAAAAAAAACTTTTATAGTACTTTATTTTCTTAATTCCTGTTGAGCCCCCTGGTGTTGAGAACCGCAGGTAGAGTGTGGAACTCTGCGGAAGCAGTTATTTGTGGCCTGAATCTTTGGATATGTTGTTGTGTGTTTTTTTTTGTCTGCTATTTTAGCATGGGAAATAGCAAACAGCTGTTAGCTTAAGGGAGCTACTGCTGACCACTTTTGGGAATCCCCTGCTGAGACCCCGTATCATGGGAGAGATTTGAAAGTCTTAATTTTAGCAGAAGCTTGTGGTTCTGTTACCAGGATAAGCTGAGGAAACAGTGATTTAACTTGAACTCTTCTGGATCCCTGTTGAATGTGTGGATATGGATTTGTTTTAGTAGGATTAACGTGCAGCTGTACAACATACTTGATCACAGTATATTAAAGTCAAAGAGCTTGTAGACAAAAACAGCTGTATACACTAGTGTACTGATACTTGATACTTAGCTTGACACAAATTAGGGTATGAATAGACCTCGTCAGTTTATCAGAGTTTATCAAAGTTCAGCAACTGTGCTGCTGCTGTTTACATTTGATAATAATTTGGGCTGCTCTACCTTAGGCCAACGCATCGCTGCTATTTACATAAAAACTTGCATGTGCATCTTTGATTACTTACTTTTTATTGCTATTGTTCCTGCTTAGCCAACATGGTTTATGCTGCTTTGAATGGTACTTGCAACCCTGGATGTTTGAAGGAAGAAACATAATTAGACTGTGCATCTGCTTTTTCTTTGTTATAAGACTTTCCATTATGTTATTTTTAACGCAGTATCTACATTTTTTCTACTTTTACCTGTGAACTAAAAGTGAAGTGAAGGGAACTGACACTGGAGCATAAAGCTTTGAACAACTGTATTCCAGTGTCTTTCACCATAAACTTGTCTGTCCTGCAGTATTAAAAGAAAACAGCATGAACGGAGGTAGGGGGCTTTTAAGCAAAGCACCCCAGGTGTGGTAGCTGGTGATGGACCTGCCAGGTCGGGCAGGCTGGCACTTGCTTTCTGGGAGCTTTTGAACAGGGAGGAGGCTGCAGGCTGGGTGGTTTGTTACTGATGGACCTCAGCTCCTGTCCTGCTCCCTGCACGTGGGACTGTGTTTAGGGTGGTGACTTAAGGCTGCTGGCATGACTGGTGGTAGGAAGCTGTGCCATGTGCCAGAGGAGAGAGTGTCTGTGTTAGGTCATCTGCCACGTAGATCTGTGGGCTGATAGACAGCCTTGCCAAGGAACAGAAAAAGGCAGGAAAAAAAATGTGCATTTTTCTTTTTTTTTCCATTACTTTTATAGTATGCTAGTTGTTACAGGCAGTGTTGTTGACCAAACTTCACTATTAACAGTAATGCTAATGCCAATATTGAATAATGTACTGTTTACATTGTACTGCTGAGCAGTACAAGGTAAATGCAGTTATGACACTTGTTTCCCATCTATTTTATACTTAACCTGACTGCACAATTCTATCAGTAACCCGGCATTTGCAATGTGGGGTAAACTATCTTGTGTTTATGATGCCTTCAAGCATGTTCCTGTAAGGAAGAGAACGTATAAATCACTGTCCATGTGTTTTCCTATTACTTTTGTGTAGCAAGTATTATTAGCCTTCCTTAACTAATAAATTTTTTTTGTGGCATTTTCCCCAGACAGGAGGGGAAAGCAGACAGATGCTTCTGAATACCCCATGGCTGCAGCTGCCGCAGTTCATTCGTTTATTGCCTATTGTAACTTGGAAGCATTCTTCAGGTAAGAAAGCTCTTCAGAGTACTTACTCTGTGGGTTATAAGCATATGCTTACTGTACTTCTGTGTTAAAGCTTGAAATTGCATCTTGTTTTTTTTACTCCTAGTTCTGTTATTTATGTGTTCTGGTGACACGTGTCATTATAAACCTACCTTTTGTGTGTTACACACTGACAGCAGTTTTGCAAATGAATTTTGGATTTCTTAATGTGCCATGCAGAGTTAGCAAATGACGTTCAGTTCACTTTGCAGCATGTGTAGTACCTGTTGAATGTATGTGCAATAGGCCACCGAAAAAATCGTATTTTGAACTATTATGTTTTTAGTAATGTGTGCATATACAGTGAGCTGAAAAAACATTTCTTATGTGGGTGTATAACTTCTTTAAGTAACATACAAGAACTCAAAGGTGTATCTGCGTTGCATAAGAGCATTGTGGCTAAAATTGTCGGTAATGCCAAAACTAGATTTGTGCCAACACTTGCAACTTTCCATTAGTTAAATGATAGCTTTCAGATGACAACATTGGGCAGAACCAATTTCCTTTTCACGTTTTCACACTTGTTTTATTTCCCTATCTGACTTACAGCACTGAGTGCACTGTTCATCTTGGTCTTTTTTCCAAAACTGCACTTAGTTCTTCGTGTGGATCTCCCGGACTTTGTTTTAATTTATTTTTTTGTCAATTACTTTGCAGGTCAGATCATCTCCTGGGACCCATCACTGCCTTCTGGTTAAGGAATCCAAGCACACGTACAGGATGACTCAACAGTGGGATGGATGTTCAGATACCAGAAAGGTGCTGGTAACTTGACGGGAACTTCCACATTCTTTGGAGGTATGTGTGCATGTAAACCTCTCATTGAATGCTACCCTGATTGTATCACAGGGAAGTATAATTTACTTCAATTAAGTTCTAAAATAGATACATAATCCCACATACTCTTCCTAGTTTAAGTATTTAAACTGAAATAAGCATTTGCACCTTCACAGTGAATATTAGGTCTTTATGTTTGGCAAAACTTTGTGAGATATAACTTCTGGAACTTCTTTCTGCCTTCGTATCCCACAGTGAGTAGTACAATGTAATTTTGCCTGTTTTAAAAGTACTGCAATATAGAATACTAAAAATAGAATTGTCACAGTTAAATGTTTTAAAGGGCTATAGGAACAAGAACAAATTATGGCCTTTTTATCAGGGAGTTTGTATTAAGTATGCAATGTATGCCTTGTCACATCCCTTTGTTTTGCAGTGGATGTGCTGCATCTCATCTATAGCCTGGCCTGGGGGTTAGGGGAAGGGTGCCCTTTCTGGTGCTTCTCAGATGCCAAAACCTCTTTGTGGGAGCCAGGACAGCACCTGTAAAGCTCAAATAAGTTTCAAATATGAAAGTGAAGACTTTGTTTTTTTCAGAGATGTTGCACATTGGCATGACAGCAAAAGTGTAGAGAAGCATCTCAGGTGACAGCATTTGTTTAGTTACATTTTTTTGGTCAGGACTTCAGTTTTAGGTAACAGCTAAAGTTTTAATCGATCCTCAGGAGGGAGGAGGATTAAGAAGTTAGCTCAAATTTGACTCAAACTAAATTTAGCATGGCTACCATTAATTAGAAGAGAGTTATGTAATTGTTGATTACTACATCCACACAATGCTTCGGAACGCCCGTTCACTGTGTGAATTAAAGCACTGAAAGTCATAAAACACGGTCACGTAGGTGTTAATTTGATAAAATGATCTGGGAGCAAAATGCAAGCTCAGCATGAATAAACATCTTCACTACCTAAGTAACACTAATGTACTGTTTAGAAATACCGCTTTGTTTTGAAGTAGAATGTGATGAAATACATGCATAACACTCTTCATGCTCCCTGACTTGCAGCCTTTTCCCACTTGTTGGGTGTAAGGCATGTGTCTATTCAGGAAAGAACAGATTCAGTTATTAAATATAATTTATAGGGTGTTACTAGGCTATCCCTCAGCATCTATGACTTGTCTCTATTATAAATGGAAGCTTAAAGAGTCTAAGGTGAAGGTATCTAAAGACTGCTGGAATAAATTCTTCGGTGGTTGAGACGAGTTGTTAGGAGGATAAACGGAACTGAGCAGATATGAGCAGCACTTAATTTTCTAGATTTTTTCCCACTTAAAGGATGTTCAGGGTTTTCTTTCATAAAAATGGATTGTTACATATCAGAAACCTCAGCAGCCTGCAAATCAGGATGCATCAGGGAAAGATAACTCAGATAAATTCTTGATAGGGTAGTCTGTGTACTGGTAGGTGTTCTCCCCCACACCATAACAAGATGCTATGGAAAACTTTCATTCTAGCTGTCAGATCTTCTATTTCTTAAAGTTTCTGTATCTAATTTAATGTTTACAGAGGGGAAAAATAATATTAAAGGAAATTGAATCCCAGAAAAAGTGTGCCATGAGGGTTGTCATGGAAAGACGGTTCAATTAAAAATACACAATGTGTTCTGGGGATTCTTGAAGAATGCAGAGCTTTGCAGAGCTCTGACTCGTGGCGAAGGTTGCTCAGTACAGTAGAGTTGTAGAGTTGTAGAGTTTGCTGTGTTCTGGGGTCACTGTATTTTGTGCTGAAAAACAGCCAGTGAACCTCACTTTGCCCTGTTTTCCTGAGTGGCTTCTAAAGTTTGTTTTCACTGTTAGCTGTACAAACACCTTCTCCTGTGCTTGGCTTGTGTGTTTTTTTTTTTTCACCCTTCAAAAAAGTTTATGGAGGGGGTGGGCAGGACTTCTGAATTGGATTCTTCTGGACACGTGTGTTCAAAGTTCATTGTTGCTTAAAGGGAGTTGTTATGAATTGGCTTCCGTATTTGATAGAGTTCTTGTAGTTCGAGTTTAAACTTAAATGTACAGAATTTGCTCTCCTGCTGTTGAAGTACATTTTTCTACAAAATGCTTGATACACCATGAAGTATTAACAGATGAAACTGCACATGGTAAGATTAAAAAGCAGGATTCCCCACATTCAAACAGTTGTATAAAATAAATGGTATTGTAAAGCAAGGTCCTTGCTAATGTCTGCAGTAGATAAAGATGTAGATGTAACTTTTTAATGGCAAAATTTAAATATAGCATGTTGAATAGCATGTTAATCCATTATTTCTTACTGTTTCGACTTGCCCTCACTCTTTTTTTATTTTATTGTTTTCTAGAGACCTACTGTATGTAAGAACATTCAAGGCATTTGTGCAGCTTGAATAGACTGGATTATTCCAGCACCTGAAACTTTCATGATGAAAAGAGCTAGGCAGAAGGTTGTGGTTGAAAATCAAATTCCTCAGACATCACAAAAAAACAAAAAACAGAAGACTTGCTTTGGTGAATCTGACCCCCTTGCCTCAGTGGACTGGGGAAGCCTTCCGCACCATGTTATTCTGTGCATTTTCCAGTTCCTACCCTTAGTAGATCGAGCCAGGGCATCTTCTGTTTGCCGAAGGTGGAATGAAGTTTTTCACATCCCAGATCTCTGGAGGAGATTTGAATTTGAACTTACCCAGCCAGCTACTTCTTACTTAAAGTCTACTCATCCTGATCTGATTCAGCAGATTATCAAGAAGCACGGTGATCATCTGCAGTACGTCAGCTTCAAGGTAATGTCTTGGATGAGTGGAGCCTTGTTTTGTTGTGTTGCTTTGCATAAGGTATGCAGCTTTTCTGTTGGTTTGCTCAAGTCTTGTACCTGGAAAGTTTTATATTTAAAAACACAGCTATGCAGTAACTTACCACACATGCACACAGTTTCTTTCTGATTCTACACTTTATTCCCCCAAACGTAAAGAAAGAGTTAATGTTATGTGGTATAGCACTGAAGATTGAATGGTATGTTTTAAGAATATCCTGTGGAGTTTTTGTGAATCAGTGTTGGTGGCAATCTGAGCACTCAGTAGATTGTGTGGATAAATACTTCTTACACATGGAACAATTTGAGGAAGTGAATTTAAATCTTAAGTGTATGGCCCTATTTTGCAAAATTATGCAGTGGAGAATGTCTTGACATTTTAGAACTTGTGTGAATAGGGGAGAGAGTCTGTGCGGCAGGCACATGTACACTTAAGGAACTAATGATGTAACAGTAAACTTGATTTAAATGAAGGTTCTGTTGTCTCAGGACTGCATAAATTTGGGCTTTCATTTGAATAGTTTACTAATAGTCTATCTGAGAAGATAATTTAAATTGCAGGTGCTCTGTTAATGTTTTACAGTCACATCTTATTAGTAGTCATAGTTCTAAGCTGTGCAGGAAAAGAAACTGATAATATGGCTAGAATTAAAATGTGAAGCTTCTTTTAGTCAGAGTTAGGAATTTTACATTTGGAGATACTGTGATTTGGTTGTGTAGCAGCACATGGTTAATCAGTTACTAAGCACCTATAACTTCTATATACGATATCACTGGTAATAAATTGGCAATATAACGTCTATTTGTGAAGCTTGTGTGCTTTTTCAGGCTCTTTTTGATGAAAAGCTGTGTATCATTTCAGCTATCAGAGAGGAAGGAGAGATGGAATAGTGATTTGTCCAAAGTTAGCCATCAGTCTTACAGGTGAATTGGGAATAAGTTCACTATTCAAGATACAAATCTGTTTGTTGTCCCTGCAGGTAAAATGAATTACCGTATTGGAGTATGTCTGGGCCTTCTCAAGTCTTCCATTTTTTTCTGCTCTAAAATTCTGGAATTGGCATTTAAAGTACATACAGCTATCTGTCATACCAGCACTAAGTTACATAGGAAGGCATGAGGTTATTTGAAGAGAAGGTCTAGATCTGAGCTGTCTGTCCGTATTGGAAATAAACATACTTGAGAATATTTTCTAACAGTAACCTTCCTGAACTTTCTTGTCTTGAAATTTCTAATTAATGTTACTTCTTTTGTCTCTGTGGTGAATAAAACCTGGTGCAGTACACCTTGAAGTGGTACTGGATTGTGAAGTCTTCAGTATCAGTAGCACTATTTTCTTAAATATAATAAAGAATGACTTAATGTTTTTTAATTTGCCTTTATAGGTTGATAGTAGCACAGAGTCAGCAGAAGCAGCCTGTGACATCCTTTCTCAGTTGGTTAACTGTTCTATCAAGACATTGGGTTTGATTTCTACAGCAAAACCAAGCTTCATGAATGTCTCTAAGGTAGTGTTCTACAAATTGCTTTTTTGAAAGAGTGACTTAAACATGTGTTTCAAGAAATAGTAATGTGCTCTTAATTACTTTAACCTTTATGTTGTACTTCTAGATTTTTCTTGTGCTGTTGCTCATAGGAAAATACTTAATATTGTTTTTTACAGACTTGTGAAAATTCACTTGGCTTTTGTGAAATTGTCTATTGTTACATTCTTTACTTTGTGGAATCCATTAGTATTGGGAAAGTAATTGATTCCATTCATTAAACTAGGAGTGCTGATAATTACAAGCATAGAAATGGGAAATTGTTTAAAAGGCCTCATTCTTCACGTTTCTAGATTAAAGTATATAATGAACAAGTGCTGCAATATATTAAAATATTTGGGACATTTATTTCTTTGACTTTGTAGATTTACAGCAGTGTTTCTGGTAAACTAAATAAATGCAACTTTTTTTTTCTCTTAAATTCTAGATATGTTAGGCTAGTCACGGTGTCCATTTTCCACTGTTACATTACAATGGAAAGATTGTGTGTGGGTTGACTACTGAGTGTAAACTTAATTTTTGTGACATAGAAGCATTAAAAAAAAAACGCTAAGATTTTTTACTAAAAACACTAGCATTTGTGCCTTACACAAGAAAGGGGTTGCTTGAGAAGTGATAACTAATTTCTGCATATGCAAAACCTGAGGTTTAGATGAGGTTCTGCCTATCTTTAACTTTTTTTCCCTCCTCCAATTTATCCAAACAGGCTCACTTTGCTTCAGCACTTACTGTAGTTTTTGTAAACTCCAAGTCGTTATCATCAATCAAGGTAGATGACACACCACTTGATGATCCGTCCTTGAAGGTTCTTGTTGCGAACAATAGTGATACTCTAAAACTGCTAAAGATGAGCAGCTGTCCTCATTTATCACCTGCTGGTGAGTAGTGAATATATATGAAAAATATAGTAGGATAGCAGTATAAAACAACAGTTATGACCTACTTTTGAAGCAATTACTCATCTACTATGTGTAGACAGTTTATATGCGCAGCTTTATAAACCTAACTGGCATTTTGTGGAAATAACACATGTAAAACCCCAGACCCATGAATCGATTATTAGTTGGTGGGATGAAGGATGTGAAAGTTACCCATAAGTTTTTGCAAAATGCTGTGAGTTTAATTTAATGAGCAAACGTGTTGTACTTCAAAGTTTAATAAACTAAAAAAACACCTTAAGGGGTATATGAATTTTAACAACTGGTAGTGTAAGAGCAAGAGTATTTCAGTTTCTGTAGTGCCCTCCTGTATCCAGATCTGGTAGTATGGACTTGCTTGTTTAAGTATTGGTTGGAGAATGGTTCACTCCACCTAAGGGCACTAGAAAATACAGGCTAGCTGTAAAGCTCAGAGGCCCTTTGAGTCCCTTCTCACTTCTTACATGAACCCCCCTGGAGCTAGGGGAAGGGAGCGCTGGTCTAGTATCTGTCCTGTATTCTTATCCAGAGACCACAGAAGGTGATTTAATCTGTGTACTCTGTTCCAACAGATAAAGAGCAGCATGTTATTTAAGTTGTAGTCAATGGAAAGTTTTGTTTTAGCTTAGCTATTAAAACTTAGCTGCTGCTGGTCATTTAAATAGAGCACTCAGATAAATGCTGAAAGAATGGGCATTGGGGAAGGAAAGGGAAGAGTGGCAAGTTCAGCTGGATCTTATGTGATCTCAGTTTCTTCTTGCTGAGGAAATTCTAGACAAGGAAGGGCAAAGAGGAACAACAAAAGAAGCATATCCAAGATGAATGCAACTAATTAAGTTTGCTTCTACTGCTGTTAAGTATTTGTGGCCAAAATCCAACAAAAGGATGTGGATATCTAGAACTTTGATTATGCTTAGTTTTTTTTTTGAAATGGACATGAATACTCAAGCTGATAGACTTAGTAGTTGGTTGAGCTTTGTAGCAAGTAACTTTTCTGTAAAATTAATAGTGAACATATTTTTTTGTTTGTTTCTCAGGAGTTCTTTGTGTTGCTGATCACTGTCATGGACTTAAGGAGCTGGCTTTGAACTACTACATACTAAGTGATGAACTGTTGCTGGCTCTTTCAAGTGAAAAACATGTTGACCTTGAACACCTTCGCATAGACATTGTGAGTGAAAATCCTGGACAAGTTGAGTTTCACACCATTAAAAAGCAAAGCTGGGATGCTTTTGTCAAACACTCCCCCAAAGTCAACATTGTGATGTATTTCTTCTTATATGAAGAAGAATTTGATGCTTTCTTCAGGGAGGAAACTCCTGTTACCCACCTTTACTTTGGCCGTGCAGTAAGCAAAGCAATGTTAGGTCGCATTGGCATGAATTGCCCAAGGTTAATTGAGCTGGTTGTGTGTGCTAATGGACTTCAGCCTTTGGACGATGAACTTATTCAGATTGCTGAGCGCTGTAAGAACTTAACAGCCATGGGACTTGGTGAATGTGAAGTAACTTGCAGAGGTTTTATTGAGTTCGTAAAGGTGTGTGGAGGCAGGCTTAACCAGCTCTCTATAATGGAGGAGGTACTGATTCCAGATAATGATTACAGCTTAGATCGACTTCATTTGGAAGTCTCCAAACACCTTGGAAGAATGTGGTTTCCTGATATGATGCCAACATGGTGAACTCTTCATCGGTGGATAAACAAGTAGAAATGTGGCGTTACTTTCTATGCAAATAAAGAATTTAAAAAGGAAATAGGAAAATGTATTTTCAGATTTGAGTTTTTTACCTTGAGAACCTGTAGTAGTGTTACAGCAAAATATTCAAGAACGTTAATGGTATATTGAAATAGAAACTAGATTAAGTGTACTTAACACTCCTGAAAGTATGCCTGTTGTTTACAGGTGCTTCATCCTCCAGTGAACTGAGGCTTCTCTGAGCTCCAGTTGTGATGTTCTCTTTGCATTAAGATTTTTTTCCATGTGTGTGTTAGTCTTTCTTTAGCAGTCAGAGGACTAGAGCAAATGTTTCTACTTGAGCAACTCCAACTTCATGGGAAACTGGATACAACTTGGAGTTCAGGAAGACTGTTTTATTTGCCATGTTTTATGCAGCTATTTTTCAAAATATTCTTGTTATACGTATAAAAACTTGTACATTAAAATACTAGTCCAGGTGACTCAAGTCTAGCATAAAGTCCTGCCAGTATATTAAAATGTTGTGGTAAATAAGCTTATGCTACCAAATAAGTCTGGAAGATTTTAAATTGCACTTTAGCTAAACTGGTAGAGCGACTAAAACTGTAGAGAGCATTGTACAGTGTTTTGTTTTTCTATCTTGTGCATTAAGTGGATGGAAAAGACATTGTGTTAAAGTTAGTGAATTTAAAGGTTAGTTGTAGATTGCTTGAAAGAACAGCCAAGTGTGTTGGAAACAGCCGGAGTATATGGAATGGCTTCTGAGTTTGAGAGTTTGTATTTTTGGTTACAAACGTTGATGTCTGAAGGCTGTTCAGGGCTCTGAATAGTCAGAGATAAGAAGGATCCCATAAATGTAGCTAGTGAGAAGGAAGGGTTGAGTGGAATACTGTTGTTTTCAATCACTTTCTGGAATTAAGGGTTTAGAGCATTTCAAAAACTTCTTTGCCAGTTAGAGGCCAGAATGGCCTGTAGTAGCCTTTCCTGCTGTGCTGTCAGTCCTGATTTCTAGAATGTGTATTGCTAGAGGTAATACTGAACTTTTTGGTTCAGGAGGGATTATGAGACTGTTTAATACTTGTTATTTTATTTTGAGGAAGAAGACTTTCTTTTTTTTCCACTGTGGAAAGGAACGATGAGCTGATGTGAACTAGAGTATGTATTTTTGTGATGACATTTTGCACAGTTTGTGAACTGAAATGCATTGTATACATATTTTTCTCTACTTGTTTTCATGCTGCAGTTCTATATTCCTGTTTGTAATGAAAGTCTACATTTGATGTAATTTACTGTTTGTCACATCAGATAAAGAGTCAAATAGTTTCTTCCACATCTATACTTTTTTACTGTAAAAAAAAAAAGGCTGAAGGCCTCCATTGTATGGATCAATGTTTTTGATTTGTTCGCAGTTATAAGCTAAAGGAATTCAGGTGATAAATAATGCATGTCTGAACCAATAACGTATTACTGCTTGTTGCACAACTAAAGAAGTGTCTGGCTCTGGTTATTAACACTATTACCCAAGCACCTGCTTTGTAATCATGGGGGTCGAACAAAAGACAGGTATTTCCAAATGGTACTTGGTTTAAGATGTGTGACTTGCTGTAACTGTAAACAATAAACTGATCTAATACATGCACTGATACTAGACTGCTGTCTGTCACTGTCCATCCTCCCTTTAGGTAGGGTTTTGTTCTGCAGGAACTCGACAAAACTAGAGAGAGGCAGCAGAACTGTTGCCGGTTACAGGGAATAAGTTGTCATCCTCTCACATTCATGCCTCAAACTGTGAAATGGAATGTGGATAAACCTTTTAAAGCATTGACAAGTTCTAGAGTCCTTTTTCTGTAGTCAACCTAGCAGAATTACTGAATTGGTCACCAGTGGCTATATACAGAAATGAAATCCATGGGAACTTTAAAATGCTTGTTTGAATATTGTTCCTTTCTCTGTCCCTCTGTTACTGGAGCAGCCTTTCTGTGAAGCTAGAGATGTTTGCTTACCCCAGCTCCAAGCTTCTTGAAAAATGGGTCTACATTTAATAATGCTGGGAGTCTTGATGTGATTTTTTTGTATGCTTATCCTGTGAATGGCCTGAACAAGTAAGACCAACTCATTTGAATTTATAATTAAATATCAACACTATCAATTCATTTGTCTCCACTTGAAATACTGATTCTTTGCTGCTAGTATAGGAAACTAATTATGAAGCAACTTCTGATATTACATTATGCTGAATTTTAGTTTGTGTTAGATATGGTTTTTAGTGTCCGTGTGTTGGTGGTATGAGAGTATCAAACTACTGTATCAAACAAATTCTGCTTTCAACTCTGCTTTCTACACCCCTGTTTTTTCAGTGCATAATGCAAGCATACAGTTTGGAATAGCTAAACCCCCAAAGAAAAGTACAGAATCTGCACTGAAAGGGCAAAGGAGGAAAAGGCAAAGGAGACTTGTGGGGTCGTTCCAGAAAGTGCAGTTTTCAGCGGAAAAGCTTTCAGTAATACACCTCTTCTGCCACAGGAGGGCTTGTTGGCTTGGCTGACTCCTGGAGAAAGCTTATCATTACTGACTGCTACCTTCCTGACTGTCTTGCAAATGTGAATTCCGAGAAAAACTTGCTTTCTTCCCTTTTGTGGCATGCCTTTTGCCATCTAGTAGAGGAATCAGTTGTAGCATAACTCCAAACAGCATCTTTTGGCCTCTTTTAGGCAAACGTGTCTCGGTTCAGGTACTCTTAAAAGCTGAAGTAATCTTGCTTTCAGTAACTTTCTTTGCCAAAGTGTAGTAAAGGTTGTAAATTACCCTGAGATAAAATATTCCCAACAGCTACTGGTACTTAATAAAACAATGCTGAACCAGTACTTAGCACAGATGTTACTGTTAGGGCCTAGCAGCGTTAGGTGAGGCCCAAAGCGTTGAATCAGCAATGTAAGCTGTTGTGCATTGTGTAACTTTTATGTAAAGTATCTTTTTCCTTACTTTTCTGACATAGACTGTCCACTTGAGAACAAAAACACCTTCTGAATGCTGAGATGTGTTTATTCAGAACTTCCTACATAGCCACTTCACTTTCTTCTCCCTTTCCCCCTTTCGAGATTGCCGGTAGGATCAGAGCGATCGCAGTTCTCAACGTGAATATGAGATGTGATCCCAGGGAAAACTCTCTGCATGGGCAACATCCTGCCAAGGACCTGTCCCTTGGTAATTCTGCCATGGTATCTGGTGGGGTGGATGCAGAGTAGTTTTACGCAGAAGCCTGGTGAAAATGAGAGGAAGAAAAAAATCAGATGACGTGAATTTGTTCTGTTTCAAAAGAACTTACCCTTTTCACTAAGACAGCAATAATGGGAACATGAGAATAGCAAAGATACCATACTATGGCCTTAAAATGTAGATAGTGATCAGAGCTGCTGGCTTGTTAGGGAAGAGAAGATGAAGGGGCAGGGAGAAGTTGGGAAATCTTCCTTCAGTAGAGAGAAGAGCTTGAAAGACATTCTGTAGAACTCAGGCTCCTTATTTTTAATTATTATTTTTCCCCTGCAATTTGGACCCCAACCTCAGTACTTGTAGAGAGAAAACTAAATAATGGGTCATCAAATTGAGATCTTGCCTCCCTGTACTTGAGACTGGGTGTCCTATATCGCACTTGAACAAAGGAGCAGAAATTTATGATTGTGAATGGATGGGAAATGGCTGAAGACATGCACATTGCTTAAAGGGTTGACAACCCACCAGGGATCGTATCTTAGGTGAACACAAGACAAAATGAAATACTAAATGAAACATAGCTCTTTACCTGATCCCCTAATTTGTACTCCATCATCAATGGCATTTCCATTATGAAAGAATTTGATGGGTCCGGAGAGCTCGCCAGAAAAGGGAGCGTACACCGTTGCTCCATCAGCACAGATGACATCCACACCCTTGTGCTTTTCTCCTTTACCACCACGTCTGAAAACAACCACACAGTTAGAGAAGTCTCTGCCAGGCCTAACGTCTTGTAGAGAGAGGTCACGGAGTGAGATCTGGTTCTTAGCACTAAGATAGCATTGATGTTGTTGACTGTGGCAAAAGGATCTGTTAAAATCGGGTAGATTATGTACGGTCTGTTATCTATGGGCTGTTAAAGTTGTAGCTTTGGAAATGAGGGGGAGGGAAATGTATTTCTCACTAGCTTTGAAACAGAACAGTCCAGTCACAGAAGTACTGGTTCAAAGGAGCCAGAGAGGACACCTACTATAACCTTCAGCTTGAGTCAAGGCTGTTCCCTGTGCCAGGTCAGGCACGGCTTTGCCTCAGCCACAAAAACCTCCAAGCACAGAGGTTTTCTGAAGCACCAGGACAGCCTGTTTTGGTGTTGCATTACCCCTGTAATGAAAACACTTCCTCGTGGCCAACTTAAACCCTCAGAGCTGTATTTCTTAAAGAGCTTGAGCAGAGTTCAGCTCTATTTCAACGGAGCAACAGCAATGACCCACGTGTTTAAAAGTACCTTGGAGCCCCATAGTATCCACAGCCATAGTTATCACAGCCCCTTATCTCGTTTGTAGGATTCCCAGCACATACAGTTCCCCAGCGAGTATCTTGTTGTGGGAATGGTGGAACAACTGGAACATCTGGACACAGAAACAGGAAAGCAGAGTTAACTTTCAGGTTCATTTTTAAGTATTTCATGTTTGCGACCACTACGTTTTCGTATTAGGTAGGAACATACTGGAGTTACATTCTGTACATGCAATTGATGTTTCCTCCACAAAATTTGTCACCCTTTTGGAAATGTAGGTACAGCGTGCACCTCAGTCTGCATCTTAATGTTTTTTAATCACGACTGGCTGATATAAAGAAAATACTTTTAAGAGAAGGAAAAAAAAACAAAGCACACACCCAAAAAAAGGATTGTCACAGTTGTAAACTAGTGTATAAACTGAGGGATAGGAAAAGACTCATCTCTCTTTCTTATTTTTTTGCCCAGGCTAATGGGTTTGGAGTCCTTAACTCCTATTCTACATCAACACCAAAATCTTTAAATTTGTACTTGAAATAAATCAACCTAAAGTCTGAGCTAGATAACATGTCATATTGAAAACCTTGCTGGTAGCAGCAAGGTTAAAAAAGATGTCTGACTCACTTTATTGCTGGGACCTGGTGCTGCTGTGTCATAGGGGGGCAATGAGGAGAGAGAAATAAAACTTAATAATAGTTAATAAATAATAGTTCTCCTAAAATAGTTCTCCTTCCTATAACATGCTCTACAGTCCTGTTTATATGTATAATACATGTTTTCTTTCTTTTGGATGCTGCCCTTAGGAAGACTGTTAGGTAGAGGCTCGTGCTACTTGGTATCATCCTTATTTGCAATTACACATCCTTCCATCCATTATACAACTTATTCTGTTTGTTTGCTTTTACCGGGTGTAAGGAGAGGAGTAGGGTCGGAGCGGTCGCAGTTCTCAACGTGAATGTGAGACACGATACCAGGAAATACTTTCTGCATGGGCAGCATTCTTCCTAGTTGTTGCCCTCTCTGGATTTGGCCGTGGTATCTGATGGGATGAATACAGACGAGTTTTACACAGTAACCTGGAAAAGACGGGAGAGGAAGCGAGGTCAGGAAATATCAGCTGCCTTTGTTCTTGCGGAGTGCAAGAAATCTTCCATGCTGGTTTGCCTCTGGAGACTGCAAGGCTGAGGCAGAAACGTAGACATGGTACCAAAGATCCTGACATAAAAATTAGATTGCTATGGGAACAGGGAAATGAAGGAGTTGGAAAAGGAAAACATCCCCTCAGCAAAATAGAGGACTTCTGATACTTTATTTGTATTTTATATATATGTGTGTATATATATAAATATTTTTTTTTTCTCTTGGTATTGTTTTTCTGCTATTTTTCAACTCCTTTCTTCCCTCCTCTCCAAGAAAAGCGTTGGAAAAGGCCTGTATCCTGCTGGTACCTTCAGTATTTCTGAGCATCAGCATAGCTGTGCTTCAGTATAGGAACTGGAGAGGGTGCAAGACTAAATCAGCACTCTGCTTGACTTGAAGAGCCACAGATATATCTTAAGCAAATAAGAGTATTGTCTGTGCCTGCCTCATGATGTATGTGCTGTTGGTACTTGCCTGACCCCCTGATCTGCACTCCATCGTCAATGGCGTTGCCGTTATGGAAGAATCTGATGGGTCCGGAGAGCTGGCCGCTGAACGGGGCGTACACCGTCGCGCCATCGGCACAGATGACATCCACGCCCACGTGCCTTTCTCCTTTACCGCCCTGTCTGGAAACGTAAATAATGGGATCATGCAGTCTGTCAGGCTCTCTAGAGGTAGGTCGGATAGCACAATACATGAAGAATGTCTCAAAATTTGAATGGTTACATCTGCAGCGAAATTGGAAAATGTTAATGGCTTCAATCTTTTTTTTTTTTTTTTTTTTTTTTTTAATTACAAAATATTTGTATTAATCTGGCCCACTTTTAAGAGGGACAAAATTTCAGACTTTAAGCCTGTTTTTAATTTTAACAAACTCATGGGACATTTCAAGCTGTTACAGAAAAGTACCCTTCTTCTGCCCCAACATACATCTGTGTCAGTGTAAAATAGAATTGTATGTCTGGCATTTTCTCATTTAGAAATTCAGAAGTTGCACGCTGAAGAAGGGCAGTTTTTTGTAGGGCCTGAGCATTTTTGAGGACAGCATAGCCTTTTCTGTTATGAGGTGCCTACTTAGAAAAATTGATGCCTGCAGGTTTCTGTTTGTGCAATCTAATCTGCATGGCTTCCTATAAGCTCTGTTGATGAATGTTAGTTAAGTATGTGGTCTATAAGAAACAAGAATAAATTACACTAGCCCTTGAAATATTTTCCATTGCTGTTACTACTATTATCGCTAGTATATGTAGTAGTCTTGCTTCTTCATCCCTGTGTCTGTTAGTTAAAATAATAGTAATGTGTTTCAGCAAGATTGCCAAGTAATGTCCCAAGGATGAGTAAGAGATCACACAGGAGACCATTTTCTCTCATTCAAAGTGTAGCAGAAATATTAATAAATGCTATATGAAAGATGCTATCAGTGATTTTATGTACTGCTTGGGTCTTGGTGAAAGAAGGCAAAATAAGCAAGCCTTTGACTTTTGAAAGATGTTTAAACTTGACCCTATTTTCTTTGTGAGCTCTTGATTTAGGTAGGCAACAACAAGCTCCACAGCTTCAGGATCCCGGTGCCCGCCTGGGTTACCTGCTAGCGCCGAAATTGCCACAGCCGTATCTGTCACAGCCTCGGATCCTGTTGGAAGGATTCCCGCTGCACAGCTGCGCCCAGTGCCTGTGCTGTTGTTGGGGAGGGTGGACATCCAGCTGCTTGGTGAAAACTTCACGTGTAAAAGAGGAAAATAGAAAAAATATATATATATATTTTTTTAAAAAAAACACACACATATTGTTAGTGCAGTGCAAGGGAAGGAATTAAGCTGCAACATACAGTGCTTAAAGTGGGAGATGTGCGTGACTTCTGCCCCAGAGGAGAGGTTCCTTTCTTAATGACAGGTAAACAGGGCTGTTCATGAGCTTTTGTGATTTCACAAACTCTATCTATGAGAACATTGTACAACCTGTTTTATATATATATAAAGTTTTGATCCCGTTCCTGGAAGCCTTGTGTCTTAATTATTATAAGATAGAGAAACTAAAATAAACCAGAGATTTAGATACACATTTCAAATATTAGTTTCTGAAATAATTCCAACTACTCACTATTTTCATGAAGCCAAAACACTTCAGTACAGCTCTAACTCTAAATGCACACCCTTTTCTACTTTTTACAATAATTATACTAGTACGCATTACCATAATTCTTCATAAAAATAGATTGAAAAAACTTAGCATTATTTATGTTGGAGAGAATTTCAAAAATTCACGAGTGTCTGCCTAAAAAACTCAAGCTGCAGCGGAGTGATCTCAACTCACCAGCGGACACCACGCTGACCAGGGCGATCAGGCTGAGAGCTGGCATCTTGTGGCCTCTTCCCTGGTGTTCTTCGATCAAATCAAAGACGTCGTGCGGTAGCTGCCTTTAGTATTTATGTGTTTCTGAAGGCAGAGATCTGTTATCTTGGGCAATCAGCCCTGAGCCCGGAGCAGGCGGTGTTGCCATATTAGGCACTAAGGATGTCCACAAAATATAACAGTTAGAGCCGGTTGGGAAAGGCAGATAAAATAACTGGCCTCTTAGCACACAGTAACAGATGGAAATGAACAATCCCGCATTTCAGGAAGCTCTGGTTGAGCCATTTCTTAACACCTTTTCTTCCCCTTCCTCAAGTAAGGGCACACTTAGGCCAAGCATGGTGGGAGCCAAAAATCTGATACAGAGGATTCAGCTGGTGGGAAAAGATGGGTGAAAGTCTGTGTTTTGTCTTGCCTTCTGTGTGCATAACCTGCGTGTCCTTCACTGCTCGCTCCAGTACCTCCTCCCCAGGGGTGTGTGCCCCTTACAGCTTTCTAACATTGCACACATGAGGGTGTAATGTTTGGGGTAGGACAAACATTCACAGGCTAAGAAATGCAGATGCTTTTGCGTGGCAGCCTGCTTTGCTCTTCATCTGAAATTACCTCCTTGTCTGGACATAAACCCATGAGGTCGTTTAACTGAAACTCTGCTTTTTGACAATGAAGTGCTTGTTAAAACATCTTCAAATTCTGAAGCAAACAGTTACCAACCAAAGCTGCATTGCATAACTGACGCAGAGTTAAAAAGAAATCGAGGTTTTATAATGGTTCATTTAGCATTTGCTTGGCTTCAGCTAGGGTACTGTTAAGCAACGTCTCCTCATTGTTCCTTCCAGCCAGATTTTCTGCACTACTTATAGAAAAGCATTAGATTTTCTTTACGAACAGATCTTAGTTAATACGAAATTTAAATAGGTACAGAGCTTTCGTGTAAGCTGTCCAACACTCCAAGCTATAGTAACCTCTGGAAGCCCTGCACATTTTCTGCAGAGGAGAAACAGATGTCTGTGCTGCACTGCTGGTTTGCAAAGAGTGCAAATTGTGTTTTCTCAGAAACTCCCTGCAACAAGCAGCTGGAGACAAATTCCTGCCTTGTGGTTCCAAGCTTTTTTTACAGCCAATATTCAACCCCCAAACAATATTTTAGGCCTCCCTGGAGTTATTACAAGCGGCTTTAGTGATTTTATCCCTGCTGCTTTCTCCCCTGTCCTGCCAGAAAGAACTGCTGTTTTTCACACTCGGAGCCACCAAACAAGTATTTATATAAATATGTTGTTTCCAGCTTTCCAGGCTTATTCGCCTTCATTTCTCAAGCTATTTACGCTGCACAGATGGAGAGCTGCATCCTGCCAGGAAGAAATGACCTGAGACTTAGGAGCCAGCTCATGTTTTTCCATGACCCAGGTCCCTCACTTCCTCTTCAACTTCAGCACATTTTGAGATGTCATCTAAAGTTTTTGGATCTTAGATTGCATATATTGGTTAAATTACCCTGAACTTCCAGAACGCTTTAAAGGTTCTATGACTGTCTGCATAAAACACTTGTACGTGACACTTAATGTCCACAGCTGCTGCCTGGCACCTATTTCAGTCCCCAGTCACCTCTTTGAGGCCAAAAGAGCCCAGAACCCCTCTAAGAAGGCGGTGCCGTGCCAGAGGCTGCCCGAAGGCCTCTGGGCTCTATTCAGAAGGCAGAAGGGATGAATGAGCAAGCAAGGCGTTGCGTTAGATCTTACTCCTGGCGTGTCTCCCAGCTGTCGGTTTGCACTCGCCATATTTTAAATACATCATTAGGCAAATTCACCTGCGGCAGACCTGCTTTGAAAAGCTAAGGATTTTTGTAAAGTTTTGTGAACTCTTAATTTTCCCGAGGAAGAATTTACAGCACCTCAATGTGCTCTACAAAGTCTGGCAAAGGGAAGGCTGGGTGTAAAGCCAGCCAGCCCAACCGCTAGGCAGGAGGACAGAGGTGCAGCTGCTATGGGGGCTGAGGCACTGAAGAAGCTTTTCTCCAAGTCCTGCTTTGGCATTTTATAAAACTGCTCTCAGCTACCTGTTCTTTGCATTTTTTTCCCATTTCATTTTCTTTACAGAATTTACTCCAAATTGCTTGTAGCTGTGTACGTTTATTAAATTTTCTTTGTGAGCGGTCTTAACAGCACTGGATCTTGTTCTCTCTCTCTAAAACATGTCAAAATGCCATTTGTTACAATAACGTATCTATCAGACGTCTGGCAAAGTATCCTTCTAAAAAAAAATGCGTTGTCTTGCGTGTGTTGCTGCAGTTTAGGTTTCTCACTGCGTTCCCTGTCCTTGCTGGGTGGGCTGCGAGGTGCAGACCCCTCACCTTGGGCCTGAGGCAGCTCCGAGCCAAAGCCGATGGGATTCCTGTGTTGGGCAACAGAGATGTCAGTCTAACAGTCGGTAGGTGCAGTTGTGAAAGCGACTGTCTGGGCGCTTAGCACACCCTAACAGAAGGATATGGAACAATCGGGGAGTTGCACAGCCCCGGGAGCTGCACTTGCTCCATTTCCTTCCCCGCGGCAGGGATCGGGCACGAAGGTGGGGAGAAGCCGCCCGCGGGGCTGCGAGGAGCACTCGGGTCTTATTTCTTGGTTAGGTGTGGGTATTGCAGCTGCAGGCTTCTCTTTCTAGAGCTGTTTTACAAAACAGTTAGCATCACCCTTCCTGGTGAGCCTGGGAACAAATTGGTGCTGGGCATTTACCTTCCGGCTGAGCTTTGTGCAATATGCCATTAAGGAACCTTAAACACAGTTTCTCTGGGAAATAAATAATATACTTTGTTCTGATCATTAACAATCAAAGTATAATTTAAAATTTAAACATAGAAGAATTTACTTGCGCAGTGTGGGCTTTCACGGTGAAAATCAAGCTGGCAGAATGGGAAACAAATTGCTCTCACTGTGTAATCAGGCTTCTGATCACTTGAGCAGGCTGAGATAAGCGAGATTTTGTGGCAATGATTAAATAAACTCTGTCTAAACAGCTTTAATTGTAGTATTGCTGGAAAATCAGCAGGCTGTGCTCGTTGATCGGCCACAAGGCAAGTTCGGCCATGGCATTTAAAGTCCGTATCATGCTGTAGGAGATCTGAGTACATCGCCTTTCTTTGCTAGTTTGAGCTGAAGATAAAGCCCTGAGCTGGTGCACAGCTCCGGTTGAAGACTCCCCCTCAGATTTATTTTGCCTTTATCGGTGTACTTGCTAAGCCCAGGTTAGGTTTTGACAAGGAGAATGGAAGAACAGAGGAGAAAACCTTTCTTTCTTCTACCCATGTCCTGTCTCTAGAGGACATCGTTCTGGCTGAATCCTCCAAAAGTCCCTTGATGCCTGGAGAAAGAAAAGCATGAAAGAAAGCAAAGCATGGTGAGCTGGTGCTTTTTGGGGGCCTTCTCGTTACAAATGGGAGAAGCTGCTAACTGGGTTAAAATTGGGATGTTCAGCATGTGAAACCTAACTGGGAATGTTTCCTTTCTCTGGGAAAAAAACTTCCTGCCAAAAATAATAATAATAATAATAAAAATGGTCTAAACTGGAGAACACTGAGGACTTTTGCTGGAATGTTTCTACTCTCATTTAAAAATTTAACTTTTTTTTTTAATCACAGAAGATTTGGGTATAGGAACTGGCCTTTGTGGCTGGGTGCCTCTGCAGGTTTGGGCCTTACATTTATCTGGATGTGCTGATGTTTTATTCATGGCAAAGCTAAAGTGGCTCCTCAGGAAGGGGAATGGGTCACAGCAGGTTCAGAATTTTTCACAGATGTAGCACATGTCTTCCTGTACTTTCTTGTAAAAACAAACCTGCTGCTGGGACATACACAGCTCCCACTGTAGCAGCTTCCTTGCTTACCTAAGACTGCAGTGGCGTTGATGAATGTGTGTGCCCACAGCTCTTGTTGGATGCCAGAAGCAGGTTGGTAGCACTGCCTGGGAAAGCCCTGTGCTGTTAACAGGAGTCTGTTCTCTTGGGAAAATCTTCAGCTGATTTGCTAATGGAAAGAAGTGCCTCACTTGGACAAAAAGAAACCTGAGCTTGGCAAGGCAATCCCAAAGCAGGAGTCTGGGGGAATGGAAAGAGTTACTTCATCAACCTTGTTTTACATTTTTTTGTGGTGGGCCCCGGGAAAGCTTTGAGTTTCAGCCTTATCCATTTTTTCCCCATCTGCAGAACCCGACCCAAATCTGTGACAGCACCAAAGGGATTCGAAGCAATTTCTAGTGGAACAGCCCTTTAATGATATGAATTTGCCATAGGTAAGCACAGTGAGGTTTCTGGCTTAGTGAGGGACCGCTGGTGTTTGGTGGCACAGCGTGGCGAGGTCCCCGAAGCTCCGTGCCTCCCCCGCGATGTGTAGGATACAAAAATAGCTTTAAAGCACGTGTTATATGCCTGTGCTAGGATAACAACCAGCACTTTGGTTATGGATACTTATGGAGCCACGGAGAAGGATCAGTGGCTTCCACTTTGCCAGAGCAGCCACCAATGCCCAGTCAATTCAATGAGCAGCCAAGGGAGGAGCCGAAGGCTTTGCGTGGACGTGCAGCCTCCCTTCACAGGTTGGAAGTGGGGTTTGTTAAGTCGCAGTTCTGGATGTGGACGTGGGACGTGATCCCTCGGTAGACGCTCTGCATGGGCAGCAGGACACCGATTTTCTCTCCCTTCTTGATGGTGCCGCTGTACTTGACGGGTTTGATGTAAAACATCTTAATGCAGAATCCTGGTAAGAGGGAGGAGAGAAGGGGAGAAACTGTTGTTCCTATGCAGTGGTATAAAAGCCTGGCAAAGTCACAACATTCAGTAGCAACATATAAATGACGATAAAATGATTTGAGTTACAGCAGCAGGAAACATTGCAGAAAATGCTGTGATGTTCCTAGAGCATCAGGGAGAGAAAATAAGAAAAGAGATAATTAAATATGGAGGAGATTGGGAAGAGGATTAAGTTGGGTAGAACTGCATCAGCAATAAAAGTCTCTTCCTTAAATCATCCCAAACGTGCAAAGGGGCCAGCTCCATCCTTTAACCTTTTCAACAGATGTGAAATGCCATAACCTGGCATCAATCAATTTTCTGCATAAACAGAGCTTGGCTTTCAAAAATGCCTTTTTTGTTTGGATTCGTTCACAGGCGAACACTCTGCAGCTCAGGCAGGGTTCGCAATGTTGGGCTCAGCCTAAAATCCAATAAGCAGCCGGGAGCATTTTGCAATCAGGGGTTGCAAGCGCACATCCTTCAGCTTGGCTACCTCCTCCTGACAGCTGGATGCCGTTGTCGATGGCGTTGCTGTTCCCGTAGGGCTTGGCCTGTCTGTCGATCTTCCCTGCGAAGGGCGCGTACACCGCCGAGCCATCCGTGCACACCACGTCCACCCCTTTGTGCTTCTTCACCCCCCTGCAGAAGAGCAGACCCCATGAGCAAGCAGTGGCTTGGTTTTCCTGCTGCCCCCCGTCACCCTGCTCTGCCCTGAGCTCCAGGGGAACATCCCCAGAGCTCCAATCTCAAAGCTCCTCCACCCCACCCCGCTCCCCCCCGCCCCTGTTTTGTGCTTATTTTTATTAAGTGCTGTCCCGTCCTCGCAGCCCGGACCTGGGGGCATTGTAGTGGCCGCAGCCGTGGCGGTCGCAGCCTCGGATTTTGTTGGAGGGTTGACCTGCGCAGATTGTCCCCCATTGGCCTGCGGCAACTAGAAAAGAAGAGAAGGTGAAGGGCAGCAGCTGGCAAGGAGATTTCCCCACCCATGTTGTTGAACAGCCGCTATTGCTAAGTGCCACACAGAGAAAAATCTAAAGGCCTGGCTGAAAGTCTGTTGAAATTAAGAGTAAAATCCCTTTGGACTTTGTTGTAAGCACGGATCAGGTTCATGGAAGTTAATTTTAGGGATGCCGTGAGACATCTTTCTTTTTGTTTTATGCTTTGTGCAATGACACTTGAGGGTACTTGCAGCAGTGACTTCAAGGCAAAGACAAAAACAAACATTTATAGAATTGCAGAATCATCTAAGCTGGAAAAAACCTTCAATACCAAGTCCAACCACCCAAATGATGGAGAACGGATCCAGCTTTCACCATCATCACCCACAGCCAAACCCCTGCTGATAACACAGCCCCAGCCACACCTGAGAGAGGAAGAGCTTAACGGGGGAAAAGGGGGGACAGGGGCACCCTCCTTTACCTTCTGTAAGCCTCGAAGGGCCCCAGCCTCCCCCACCAAAGCACACGGGGTGCCCAAGCGATGCTCTTTGGGGCTGGAGAACAGGGCTGGCACAGCTAAAAGCAGCGGGCTGGGTTTGTTTGTGTGCATCAACACCTCGCAGGCACCAGCCCTGCTGGCGTCGGGGAGCATACACAAAGGGGGAAATTATATGTGGAAGGACTGGTGTTAAAAGGTGCAGGAAACCTCCGATGCCTTCCTCAAGCTAAGCAGCTCTTTGTTCTAGGTGTTCTTCATTTATTTTAACGAATCATGTATTCTTTATGGAAGCAAAGGTGATGACATTAAACGCACAAACACCTCTGGGAACACTCTGTGCTCAGCAGGCTGATCTTTGAGTAAAAGGCTTTTAAGAAAAAATGCCTGCTGTTAGCGATTGGTGCACCTCAGCTGACTCTGTGCTATTCAAGCAGTGCTAGCACTCCTACCAAATTTTACTCCAACTCTCCACCGTAGCTAAAAAGGATTTTTCGGTGTGGGTTTCTGTGCAGTGGGAGAGGAGTGATTTTCAAAAGCAAAAAATGGCACAGAACAAATCGGTTCCTACACTTCATAAAGAAACAAACAAAAACAAAAAAAAAAGGAAGAAAAAGAGAGAGAGAAGAAGAAGAAGAAGAAAATGTGTTTACAGAAATTGAGCTAACTTACCACTGGAGATGGCAATCAGAAGGATGAGTGCGGTGACTCCGTGCATCTTGGTGCACCTCGAGAGCTCTGCTTTCAAAGCAAAAGGTCCAAACCACTTTGCTTTCTATTTATACATTCCAACAGAGGCTGCATCCCAATTTTTCCAGCCAATCAGAAAATTTACATGACAGCAGCATTTTTGCTTGCAGATTCGGGCCAGCAGCAAGAGCTGCCAGCAGCCCAGGGGCTGCACCCCCAGCCTGGCTGATCGGCATGTGCAGGCTCCAGCCCATTTAGCAACACCAGCTGTGTGTTCTGTGTGTTCTTGTTTGCTTTTGTTTACAACAAAAAAAGAAGAATTTTAAAACCAAACATCAAAGACAGTTTGTAACTAGTTCTCTCCATTCCTGCCTGTTACCCAATCCTGATGTTTAGCAAGATGCCATGGGTGAAAATAGGGCAAAGAACTCAAAGGTAAAAAATACATGAATATATATATGCACCTTTGCCATCCCACCATGGCTTGGAAAGAAACTCAGGCAGGTGGGCACAGCTCCGTGCCTTATTCAAGAAAAGCTCTGTGTGCCCAAACTCTGGTTAGGTAGCCCATGAGATGGGACCCCTGATCCCCATTCCTTCATTAATGCATCCCAGACATCGCTTTGTCCGCGATGACAAACCTGCAGCGCTGACGGCGTGGGAGATGTTTACAATCATCACTGTTCCTGAACGGACAAAGTGCAGGACCCTGTGATATTGTGGCTGAGCAAATTTACGGGAAATGGAAGGAGAAGAGGGCAGTGGAGCATGAACAAGGCCATCTCCAGGGTTGTTTATGGGAAAGGAGGGAGTGGGATGCCTGGTTTATAGCCAGGAGCTGGAAGTTGTTATCTGCTTGGCACTCTGGCTGCCCGGTGCGTGCTGTTTGGTTTCTTTGTGCAGAAATAACCCCGTGCCCAGGTTGGAGGTGGCTGTGGGTCAGGGCTGGCTCTCAGCCCGAATGCTGAGATGCGATCGTACCTAAACCATGTCAGATAAACTTGCATTACCTTAAATTCAGTTGGTTAATTGCTAATTTTGTTAACAACTTACCGATCAACATGAAAGAGGAGAAAAGAGTGAGTGAAGTAATGCTGTGCATTTCCCCACAAGCTAAAAATGAGCTTTTCCTCCATGTTCTCTTGCTAATAAATATCCTGAGGGCCAAAGCCTTTTCCAGCCCACTCGGTTTCACGTTGCACACTCAGTACAGTACAACAGAGGAAGCGTACCGTGCTGGGACATGGCAGGGGAACCCGCCAGCTTCTCCAAACACAACCCCCAGCCCTCTTGGCCATTGACCTGCTCCATCGCTGGCATTTCCCTGCACTCAAAGGCAGCAGCCACAGCAGCTGGCTCCTGAATGTACCCTCAGGTAGGGGGGCCACCACTACACTGGGCATGTAGACCTTACAGCACGTGGATCTGCCCTTGTTTCACGCAGTTTGCACAAAGAGCCTTTTGGACATCTGGATTCCCAGGTGGGAATTTGTTCCCCCAGGGTCTTTTAATAAACTGCTGCTGTGCTGCCTGCAGCATGTGGCAGCTGGGGAGACCGCTGTGGTCTGCAAGGCAGGCTCCCCGTGCCTCTCTGTGCGATGCTTTGCCTTTCTTTTGGTTTCGCTAACCGAGTTAGAAAGTTTCAACAGAGCTAATTGAGTGAATTAAACATGGCAAAGACTGAATTATTTGCTGACATTTCGGGTTATTTCCTCAGATAAAGATCAGAGAGGTAAAGAATGACTAACTCGGGTTTGGTGTGAGCGGTGCAAGAGCAGCTGATGCCTCGCTTGGCTTGGGTGCATTTGCAGCACTGCCTTTGGTGAGAACTGCAGCCTTGATCTGTGTGAGCAACGCTGCGAAGACCAAAACACTGCAAAATAGCTGCCAATTTCTTCACATTTAGCTCGTTGCTAGCCGTCGTCAAAGTTTATTATTATTATTGTTATTGCTGTTATTCATTTGCATAAAATCAGCCAGGAAGGTGGCAGCAGTTGGCGGTTAATTTTGCATTGCTCGCAGGTGTGTGGAAGAGTTAAAGCAAGCAGTGGTTGTGCTTGGGGGGCCTTTGAGGGAGCTCCTTGGGGGAAGGAGGAAGGATTCAGGAGTCCCTATGGCAGGTGAGCGAGGATTTTCCTCATCTCCTGGGGTGCTGGGAGCTGCTGAGAAGCAGGTGAGGTGGGTGGCTGGGTAGTGGTTGGTGGCCTCTCCTGCAGGGGAGAGGATCAGTAGCAAGGTGGTGATCTGCTCACATGCAACTGAGCACAACAGCACAATTAAATTCAGTGTCATTCGAGTAAGATCAAATTTAAAAGACAGCAACATTAAATCCTAGCCCCCAAAACTCATCAAATGCACTAAAAGCAATTTCCAAAGCTGTGGCCCTGCTGGGATCTAATAAACTTTTCATTAAGGAGGAAGTGTTTGACTCAGCCCCTCATTTAGCAAGATGAGTGTTTCTCCCTTGTGGAAGGGATGCAAATAGCTGTAATAATTTTATTTCTGCTTTACCAAGCACCAAGGCATGACTGAGTTTGTTGGTGATGCTCTGAAAGATAGGAGTTCTCAGCCCAACTAGCTTATACTAAAATATTAGTTCCTCTCTTAGCTCCTCTCCCTTAAAACCTGCGATTTTGAGGGCTGAATACAAGCACGCTGGGTTTTGCTTTACAGGAGTTACTCAGCATATCAAACAGGCAGGAGCCTTCCCTTTTCTTCTGGTTATCAGTTATTACATCTTGAAACACTTATGTTTGAAAGACTTTCAGATCAAAGTGCAATTAAATCCGTGGGTAGAGGCAGATTACTGTAAAGAAGAGAGGGCACCTTGGTTACCTAGATGTCAGCTTTACCTAAACATCCATTTTTGGCTATATTATAGCTGAATTTCTAATGCAGAATTGAGGGAAGTAAGCACGGGGGCACGGGACTGCAGATGTTTGTTATCAGTGGCTTTTTCCCTTTTAATTTTGCTGCATGTGAGGGGTGCTGAGCCGCGTGTCCCCCTGCCAGCACTGCTCTTCCCCTTGCAGGGTGTCAGCTGAGTTTCCCGGGGCTCCTGAGGACAGGAAAGAGCGCTTGAGTTAGTCAGAAAGCTGTCCATGATGATAATTTACTGCTTCTGTTAATTCTGTTTAGCAAACAAAGACATTGGAATAACAGGGCATGCCAGAGAGCACTCTGGTGTCCAGAAGCAGTCATTTCATCTGCCTCTCCGTCTCTGATAGAGCCCTGGGATCTTTAAAGAAATAAGAATTAGATTGTCACCAAAAAAAACCTCTCTTTTTTTTCTTAGAGGAAACATTTTTGTTTCCAACGTGTCGCGGATTCCTGAAATTCACCACCCAGCTGGCGTAACGGGCACTGAGGGAAAGGATGGTAATGAAACCCAATTTAACTAATGAGTGTAATTTAGAGAGACTTTATTGCAGAATTTTGTGGGAAAGAGTTTAGAAACATTCAGCCCGTGGAAGAGAAGGGTGTTGTGGGTCCTCAAGAAGCCTTGCTTCAATCTGTGGAAACACACGGTGGTTTTTTGTTGGCTAACGTGAGCAACCAAAGGTTGGGTGCCACCACGAAACCTTGCTCCTCTCTGGAGCTTCACGGGCTGCCAGCAAGCTGCCTCCAGCTGTTCTGCAGCCTGCACTTTGGGGGGCTTTGTGCTGGGCCTTTATTTAGCCCCTGATACCTTTAAAATCCCTGGTTCTGTAACAGCTGTTGGATGGCCCCAGACAGACCTCAGGGCATTGTCCCCAGGCTCCCCGTGTCCCCAGGGTGATGCTTGCCCTCTGCCCATTCTCCATCACCTCTGCTCTCATCCTATTGATGGCTCTGGGAGCATCCTGGGATGATTATTATTATTTTTCCTCCCAAAAATGTTGAGCAAGAGATCTCCTTGGTGAGGCTGAGTGCAATACCCTACCTATGTGCTGAGGAAGGGCTGTGCAGCACAGCCCGAGTCCCCTGCCTCCCCAGGGAAGTGATGGGAAGGGTTGAGCTGGCTGTTGTTAACAAGAGCTCACAGGCGGGAATGGAAAAGTTGCTTTGCTTTTCCTTCCCTGCACATCACCATATCCCTGTGCCTCCTGCATGGGGCTGTGCTCCAGCACCTCTGCTCTCACAGCCACATTTATCTCACCACAAGTCCTTCACGTTGAAACCCCGAGCCTGGCATCTCCCCTGCCCAAGGGGATGACTACTATAAAAAAAAAATAAGGGATACAGCTGTTGTGCTGACTGTTACTCTCTTGTACCCAGGTTTTCTTTCCTCATTTTAAGAGGAGCGATTGCTGGATTTTGGGAGGCTGTGGACGGCCTGGTGCAGGAGCTGAGGTGGGTCTGGCTGATGGCAGGGGCAGCAGCTTTGGTCTGCGTTACCCTGGGGCTGGCAGAGCCCTGCCCTGGCAGAAATAACCTCTCCTTGCTTGGGGATGGCCCCTTGGCAGGTCTCTGAACGGAAACCAGAAAATTGTGAACCACTGTCTAGCCTAAAGCGCTGCAAAGTGCTTAAGCTATTGTATTTCCATGGCTCATTTGAGAGTATTTTTAGTGGTGGTGGATAAAGTGCTGACTCCCAGACCAAGTGATCCCTCCTGAATGCTGTGGTCACAATTAGGGAAAATTAACCATTTGCTGAAACGTGTGCTGGGGGAGCCTCCCTCCCTGCTGCTGCCCCAACCTCCTGGTTCAGGGTTTGCACAGAGCACGGGGCCCGGTGATGCTGCCACTGATGAATAGCTGGAGGCAGCTTTTTTTTTCTGGGCAGCCAGCCTCTGGGCTGAAGGTATCCTGAGCACGTCTAGGGGCCTGCCGGGTGCATTTGAGGTGATTTGCGATACCTTGGATATTCAAGCCCCGTCAGCCCCCCTCTGCTGAGTGTGTGCCTCAGGTATGACAGCTATGCGTTATGGTATGATAACTACCGTGCCACTAAGATGGCTTGCAAACAGCTCCCCCTTGTCCCATTAACTCCAGGGCTCATTCCCTGCCCCGTATCTTATCGCTTGGGCTGCCGATAGGTTTCCTGTATGGCTTCTCTCGGAAAGGTCTGTCGTGCTGTGCAATTTCCTTCCGCTGGCTGGTGAGGGTTAATTAAAACTTCCCCAGGCTCTGTTGCCTTGATGCAATGAAGTCGAGGGATTTTTATTTATTTATTTATTTTTCTTTTAGGAAACAATTGAGTGTCTGCAGGTAGTCTGCGTGCTCCCACAGCTCTGATAAGAAATTTCTGCTTGTTTGCAAGGCTCTGCTTGGGCACAGACATGGTGCTGGTGGTGGTAATGTGAAACGGGGGAGCGCCGTGGCTGTGGAAAACACCAGATCCCTCAGACTTTTGTGGTGGGAAGGAGGAAGCCCTGGGCTCTTCGGGCTGGGTGCTTCTGAGCCAGCTGTGCACAGAGCAGGAGCCATGGACGTGTCCCACCTTTAGGAGCGCCTTGCTCCTGGATGCTGCTGCCCAGCTGTCCCCTGAGCCCCTCTCAAAGATAGGATAAAAGGTAATTATTTGTAGTTATTGCTGGAAACAGAGCTAGCTGCCCCTGCACTCCTCGTCATGGCTGATGCTGGATATATTGCTCTTGGTGGCCAGGGCACAATTTGCACCACTGGTTGTCTCTGGCTGGGATGAGAGATGCTGTAAGGCATGTCGTGACTTCATCTGTGCTGTATCGTTGGAAAGACGATTTTTAGGAAATAAAATCTCTTATACAAGGCCTGTCATGCATGAAGCCTGTCTGAAGCTTGCCTGAGTGTCTCCTCCCCGCACTCCCCAGCAGAGGGTGCAGTAGCTTTTCGTGTCTGCCCAGCTGATTTTCAGGGAAAGGATGGCCTCAGCCCTCACCTCCCTTTATTTGTTTATTTGAATACATAAAAAGGGGGGGGGGGGGGGATTGAAGGGGCCTTTTGCTGTCTGAAAGCTAAAATTATTTAATGTCCATATCAAAAGCAATCTAGTTACTTTCAGAGAAAAGCATAACAGTGTTACGGTTCCTTCTGAGAACTCTTTGATTTACAACCATGAATAACATCTATCGACAGGCAACAGGGCAGGGAGAGGACAGGAGGCTTGTGTGTCCTTTTATATTTTGATATGCTTTTAGCAATCCCTTGTGTGTCAAATTATGTTGGGGTTCTTAAAACAGTGATCGCTTTTTGGGGTGCGCTGTTCTGTGTCTGTGGCTCAGGCAGGACCTGAGGCTGTGCCCTTGCTGCTCGTGGGGTCAGGCAGGAGGGACTTGGTCCCACAGGTGCAAAGTCCTCCTTTGTGGGACCAGGTTCAGAAATTGCTTGGTTATGATCCTCATACCAACCACCCATGAATAATACCTCTGCCAAACACTGCTGGGGAATTGCCAGGGATCAAGCAGTTGCTTTGGCCAGCAAAGTCACTTTTGACCCTATTATTTTTTCATTATTTTTTTTCCAAGCCCAAATGCTGGTCCAGGGGAGGGGGGAAAAAAAGGGGGAGGGGGAAGAAAAAGGAAAAAAAACAGATGTTTTGCCCTTTCTTGGGCAGAAGCACCACTGGTGTGTGCTGCGCAGCCTCATGGCATGCTTGCCCGGCACATTGCTGCTTTTGTGAAAAGTGGCAGAGGATATTTTCCCTGGATTGCAGACCCAGGGTTGATGCTGAAGGCTGATGGATCAAGGCCTTGTTATTCTCGTAGCGGTGAGCTTTTGTGCTGAGTATACCCACTGGCAAGCAGTGCGATGCAAATGCCAGAGCTCCAGCAGGTTCCCGACCCCTTTGCAGCGGAGTGGGGATTTATTCATTTTATGGTGCCAGTTATGATTGACAGCAATTGGCATGGGAATAATGAGGACTGCAAAAATCATCCGACGGCTTGCAAAATCTCCCCTTTGCAAATATCTCGCATGCAAACAGAACATCTCAGATGAGAATGGGATTTCATGGTCTTTTTAAGGCCTGGAACATTGTAACTCAGCGCAGCCTAATTGGATGCAGCCTTCTAATTTAAGTCTATATTCTCTTAATTTAGAGAAGCTCATTATGAAATTGTGCTCCCCGTGAAAAAATATTTGCAAACTCTCCTTGCTGCATGCTGCTTACCAAGATTACTGAAGGGGTGTTGGTGAGTCGGGTTGAGAACCTTGTGCCAAATTTATCCCTCTTGCACAGGAGGAGAGCCAACCCCTCGGTGATGCTGTATGTTGTTGCAGCGGGGCACAGCACCCATTGCTGCCTCGGCTGCTGTTGTGTATTCACCTAACGAGGGCCAAAAGTGATCGAAGTCCTACAGGAACTGCACGGAGCAATTCAGCTCCTATGTTCAGACCCACTGCTCCCACTGGTGTCTTTAGGCCATGCCAAGGACCTCAGCTCAGGTCCGAGTATGAGCTGGGACCATTTTCTCTTCTGCTCATGTCTCTGTGATTGTCCATGCATCTTGAGCTATTTCTAGATAGCGTGAAAGGGCTTGCTAGTGTGTTGGGAAATCCTATTTCTCTTAATAATAATAAATTAAAAACCCCACTCATTTAAAAGTGACATTTTGTGTTCATATGTGCTGATGTGGTCCTTGATCTTACACCAAGACTTAGACAACTTCCGTGGAACCTGCTCGCACAACCCAGCTGCACGTACGAGGCACAAATTCTGCAGCTCCTCGATGCTCCTCTTGTGGTAGAAAGAGAAAATGAGTCACTCCTGCTTCCGCTTCTCCTGCACAGTGAGCAGGCTGGGAAATAGGGTGGGCATCCCACACTTCTGAGACAGGAAACCAAATTCTTGCTTCACCGTTACGTGTGATGTGAGTCAAGGCTGGCCCCACGGGAAGGGGCAGCACTGTCGCTTCTGATGGGTGTTCCTCCATGGAAAGGCTGGGAGCCCTCTTGTCCACTGAGGACACCTCAGAAAGCTGTGGCAGAGCAGCACAAAGGAATGTGATCTCCACAGGAGGCTGGGATGAGTTGGTGTGAAGGGAATGTTGAGATTATTCCACCAATTTATTGAAGCAAACACTTGTCTTCCTTCTTCCTTGCCTCTCATGGCCCCTTGGTTCGGAGAGGAGCCCGTGGTACGTAAATGCTTCTGCACAATTTGAGCTCCCATGGCATTTCCGTTGGGGAAAGAACCCAAAAGAGCATGAAGCTTTGTTACATTCTTGAGCAAACTCAAAACCTTGTTCAGACACGGAGGGAGATGAGGGGAGTTGCAGGTAGGAAGATGGGCTGTCCTGTAGTGAACTGGAGGCGTGAGCCTGCCCGTGGCAAGGGGCTGCCCACTGCTCAGCTCTGATGGAAAACAGGCACAGTAACCTTCAGCATGCTCCTTGCTGGTAATTAGTGGGGGACTAATTAGTACTTGTAGGCCAGAGTCCATAGTGGGTATTTCCCTAATGATCAAGAAGTCACGGTGTGCAGCATGGGCTGCATCCTGTGCTCTCCATCCCTCTGGGGAAGGAAGCTTCGCTCTGCTGCCTTGCCACTCTTCCTAACAAAAAGTTCAAATCCTAACTTAACTGTATATATTTTCTTTAAGAGTGGTGAAGCAATGTTTTCCTACTGAAATATTATTCCACCCCTCCCTGCGAGCAAGCCATCGTTTTCATTTTCTTTGAAAAACATACTTCTCGTTTCAGCTCTCTCTGCTCTGGTCTCAATTTTTTTACATTTGCAGTTAATTGCCTACTTCAAAGAGAAACAGAAGTCTTTGATTTACTAGATTGGCTAAATTCAATATCTTTCCCAGAAACAGTGGCTCAGTGTTTCCTAACAATAAGTTCAAATGTTTGAGTGATATAATTTCCTCACTTCTGACACTCGTCAAAATCAGCGTATAGCGTCCAATTTGGTCTCCTTCATATCCCAGTGGCAAGCTTAGCTTAAATTTTATCCACTTTAAACAATACTTGTGTTTGCCACACAGTGTCCTAAAGCTGCAAGGTCTCAATCGTGATATGAATAACATGCACAGTTGGACACCTACATTAAGTATGTATGATGAGATCACTTCCAGTAAAATCTTGAAATGCAGTAATGTGAAAAACATCTGGTTGTTGTGCATTTGATTTAAAGTTGGAAGTCCTGGACAAAGGGACTATACATTTATTAATGAGTTCTGTGCTTTATGGAGGTTTCCATGCAATTTATTCATTAGACTTCAGAAGCAGGAAATTATATGACATCTTGATTGAAATTATCTTATTAGACATCAAAAGGAGGAAAATATTATGTATCTTAGTGGAAATTAATTATAAAAATTATATATTTTATTAAAAATCTGAATTTGACATAGCAATTCCACCCTATGAGCCCACCGCAGGCGTGGTGTGTGTGTGTTTGGGTGTGCTTTTTGTGTGCCAAAACCAGAGGAAGATCTGGGGGTTGGGATCTGGCCACGCCGCCCTGTGCTGGGGGATGTACAAGGGGCAGGGAGCCAGGGGCTCCCACGGCAGTGCCAAATGCTTAAAGCCATGTCAGATGGCTGCGTGGCACCCTTTGGAGAAGCAAGGACCAAGTGCCATCTCTGCCATCACCCCGGGCTGGGGTCAGTCCCTACTGAAGCTGGCTGCGGGACCCCCTTGTTGTGGTGTCCCCGTTCGTGGCTCCCCAGGAAAAATGTGCGGTATGCCTGAGGCGCATCAGTAGTGAGCAGCAGTATCCATGGAAATCTGTTTGTTTAGCAAATTGAAGAGAGGAAAATTCAACAGAGATGGCCAAAGGAATGAGTTAGAGCTGCCCCTTGGCAAGCGTGATGCAGAAAGCGGTGTTATTTTTGCTTTAAAACAAAACAAAAACATGTATGCATGTGAAATTGGTAATTTTTCAGTCATTGCTGACAGTCCACTCTGAGATGTGGAAAATATTTCTGGGGACATTGCTATGTCTCCCACGTTTCTTTTGTGGTCCCATGTCACCTTGCTGAGATGGGCGATCCTCTCAGAGCCAAAACCTTGGGGGCTGCTGAGGCAGGGGTCCCTGGGCTCACTCCCTGTCCCATCCATCAGCTCTGTCACTGTCCCTCTGCCACTTCCCAGCTGTGCTTCTTGAAAAAAACATGCTCTTTGCAGCCCAGATTTACCTGCTCTCGAGGCAGGTCTGCGCTATCTCTCTGGCAATCTTGGCCATCATTCCCCTGGCAGCTGCCTGCCAGCTCTCTCCTTCCACCTAGAGCTTTTTTAGTGCTCGTGCTGAAGAGAAACTCATCAGCAAGGGGCTTCAGGCTGCGTTAAACAGGGAGCTATTGCCCCCCAGGTACTCTGCTGGCTGCTTGAAGGTGTTTTTTTTTTTTTTTTTTTTTTTTGTTTTTTTCTGTATTTTGTTCAGTAAGGCTGATGGGCTGTGAGGGTGTTGCTGCACTAGCCCTCAGCTTCTTACCAAGGGCCGTATATTTCTACATACTCTGTGCTGACCTCAGTCTCTGCAACTTCTGTTTCATAGAATGGCTCAGGTTGGAAGGGACCTCAAAGATCATCCTGTTCCAACCTCCTGCCTACGGCAGGGATGCCACCCACTAGATCAGGTTGCCCAGGGCCTTGTCTGATCTGGCCTTGAGCACCTCCCGGGATGGGGCAGCCTGTTCCTGTGTCCCTTATTTGTAGAAAAACACCGATCACAAAGCGGTGCGGTTCTGCAGCCAATGCTGCACCATCCTTACAAATACAGCCAGCCAAGTGCAATGCGAGCAGTTTATCCAGAAGAAGAATTACCTCGATCTTCCCTCGGGCTGCCTTTTGGGGAAGCAGACAAATCCCTTGGCTGGGGCACGCTGGGGATCCGTAGGGCCAGCTCCCCGCCGTGTCCCTGCTCTGGAGGTTCATCACGACGCCTGGGAAGGCCGGGGCTCTGGATGTGCAGACAATTACAAACGAGCGCTTACTGGAAAATATTCTTCTAATGAAACCGTCTGTATGCAGTCTGACTCATCTGAGAGCAGACTAATGAGACAAGTCACCTCTCAGACTTAAAAAGCCCTAGGTTAGCCCCACGTATAAATATCCTTTTCGAGCAGCCCCATTACTCCATGCACGAGGCATGTTCTGCCGAGCCCGCTGCGGGTCGTTTTCCATGGAAGCACAACCCAGGCACGATAATCCCAGCTACTATAAAACATCTGTTCTGTGTTTGCATGTGATTTATGGTAACATGTTGCAAACATATATGTATGTGTGTGTATATATATATATCCATGGAAGAATAATACATTAGCACTGATCTAAATGGAATAGAAATCCTGCTTATTACTGTAATGCCAACAAATTTATTTCTTACATTTAACAAGCCATTTATTGTCCAAATTCCTGCATGGCATACGTGAATAATAAAACAACAACAAACTCTAACGATCTTCAAAACCAACTGCACATCATTCTTCTGGTATGAAAAGGCTATGGAGAGATTTATGCACAATATTTCTTTGTTCCCACAGTTACCCCAAAACTGAGATTACAGGTTACGTTTGGACTCTGTGGAATCACTTACCTTAACATAATACCACTGAATGTCTCTGAGAGTTTACAGTGCTCACAACAGTAGCTTAAATTCCTCACATTAGGCTCTTCATTTGTTTTCTATTCTGAAAAATGTGATAGCCCTTGAAAGGAAGGAAAATGTTTGTCTGGATAAAGAGAAGTCTGAGCTAAGATTTAGCAGGAAATTTTCTTGATGAGTGTCTTATGGACTAGGTTTCACCTTCATTATGGTCTCCCCCCATTGCTTTTTACACTGTTGACTCTGCTCCCCCCACACATACCTTTTTCCCCTTCACATTGACTTTTTTTCTTCTTCCCCCCCCTTTTTTTTTTCTTCTCTTTTTTACAGTCTAAGCAGAACATGAGGCAATACCATCAGGGACTAATGTTAGCACCAGACTTTTCCCAGTGGGCAGACCAAAAGGGAAAGTCAAATCCTGCTCAATGTTCTCTTCCAAATGAATGAAAATTCCTCTGGGAAGATGCTCAATTGCTTTGCAGTGAACCTGCTCATGGCAGAGCATGGGTTGGCCTGAGCTTGCAGGCAACAGATGGACATAATGTGTTAATTCCAGGTGTTGCACGGGGGCATACCCCCAGGTAAAGGCTGCTGCTGAACAAAGCCTGAGGTTTATGCCTGACGTCACGCTGCTGATCTCAGAGAGATCTGGAATGGGAGATGCAATATAGATATGCAACACAATCACTTTTCCCAAAGGGATCAAGCTGCTGTGATATTTTGCCCATTTTCTCCTCCTACTGTTCCTGTGCTTTAATAGTATTGGACTTATTCTTCCGGTAAAACCAATACTGCTGCTCTCATCTGCTACCCTTTTCCTCCTTTAGGTTTCCAATTTTTTTTCCAATTTTTTCCAAAGCCTTCCAATATTTTTTTTTTAAGTATTAAAAATTCCCTCATTTAATTAATCATTCTTAAAAAGTATACTTCACGTACATGCCTCAGTACTTGTAATGCCATTTTTGCACTGTTTTGGTTAAGAGCGGTATAAAGTTACTGAAAAATGAATAACCACTGTTATGAGTGCCAAAACATTTGCAGAGAGCTCTCCTCCTTGGTTTCATCTGTCTCATTTTCCCCATGGTTTTCTGCCCCTCCATCCTATCTTGCTCCTGAAACTGGAGCCTCCTCCTGGAGGGGGCTGCATTTTCGGGACCAGTGGGATCGCTTACTGGAGAAGAATTGCATGGTTTTGTCCCTTGTGGGGGCAATGAGGTTACTTTTCTCTTTTCCGCCATACTTTCCTGCACCTCAGGATAAAACTGGGTCTCCATGCAGCTCTATATTTCTCTCCATCACTGAGAAGAGCTGTGGGAGGAAGAGGAGGAGGAGGCCTGGAGTGTACCAGGGTGGCTGTGGGCTTGGGGATGCACAGGGCTGGAGGGAAAGGAGAAGAGATGCTGTGCTGGCACAACAGCTGAGCCAGCAGCCGGAGCCTCGAGCTGTGAGTTTGAGGGGGCTTGGTGGGTTCCTTTTACATCTTTTTGTTTTTAAGGAACAATTTCCATAAGAGGTGCCCGACGTGGGGGTTGGGGAAGGGAATGGGGAGTGTGGGGCAGGGCTGGGGGCTTGGTGGAGGAGTGAACTGGAGGTGGGCTTCTCCAAAACTCCAGGGAAATACAGCGCACCCAACTTCTGTGTGCTCAGCAAGAGGTGTGTGTAACGTGCTGGGAAGCAGAGAGAGCTCTCAGTATGGAGAGAGCCAGTGACCCTCTCCCGGACTCAAGGATGTGGTTTTACTGGAGAAAAAGGGAAAAGATCCTTGCTGGGACCTGTGTGAGAGGCCATGAGCTGTGTCAGCACTTGTGGCCTTGCTGTCACACAAAGCTACATCTTCTGGTGGTTTTGCCTGGGGAAATTGGGAGGACTGGTCCTCAAGCAATCCTGCCTGGGCTGGCCGTGGTGGCCATGTGGGCAACCTGAGCGTGGGCAGGATGCAGCCTCCAGCTGCTTTTACCATGGGTATGATGTGAGCCATCCTCTGTAAAACATTGTTTGACTTACAATGAGACAGTAATGTCTTTGAGATATCTCGGTTCTTGCAGCACCCACTCCTGCTGGATCCTGCATAGGTGAGCCCTGAACCCAGGAGCAAGAGGCGAAGCTCCGTGGGTTGAGCCTAAAACGTCTGTCCTGTCAACCTGGGAGAGATTTGCCCAGATGACTTACATTAATGTTAATGGAAACTGTGTGCAGAAACCGCAAGCTTAAATCATGAAGATTATGTCAAAAGAGCAGACTTTACTTTCATAAATCCAAATGACAGACTCCGACTGTTTTTTTTTTTTTTTTCTTCTCACTCTAAAGAACCCATCGCTATTTTCAGTTTCTTAAAGCTGGTGCAATGCCCAAACTTTGTGGGGATCAAGTTTTGAAATGGTTTTCGTAATTCAAAGGATAAAGGAAGAAATCTCCCCAACTGGGGTCATGTTAATAAGCAGCTACATTAAAAGAGCAGTTCTCGGAGACTTCAGCACAAATTTTGGCTTGGCATCTCACTGCAGCTTCTGTGCCAAGGTGGGATGAGCTGCTGAATATCATTTCCTTGTGGTGGGGTGGTTGGGAGCAAGGCAAAGGATGTTGCATCAGTCCATCCTGCCTACCCATCCTAGCAGTGATACTGGTGCTTTCTGTGAAAGAAACAGCCTTTCTTGGCCTGCTGCACTTTTTTAATTCTATCCGTTAACTAAAATTGAAAGGAGGGGAAAAGACAACAATCAGGAATTGTCATAATAAATAGTATAGGTTTTTCTGATATGACTGAGCCCCGAGAAGTACCTCCTGAGCTTGTGAGGAGCTGGGGGTACAGGACAAATCCAATACAGCCGTCATGGACTGCTCAAAATGCTCTTGAAGGCTGGTGTGAAATTTAATGTTGTGAGTATTGCAACAGGTTGAGAAAATCACAAAATGCCTGTGCAAAAGTGGAAAGGAAAGGATCTGGCTTCCAGGCTTGGATCCAAAACCCCATTGCATCCCAGGACTCCTTGACATGCAGCTCCTGGCCTTGTCCTCATGGCTCGCCTTGCTGAGGAGGAGCAGGGGGCTGGATGATTGCCCTCTGCTATCCCGAACTGCTCCCCCAAAGCCCCCTGACCTGCCAGCTTGGTTTTCCAAAGCCATCCTGACCCTGCTGCCTCCCGGAGGTCAATCCCAGCCCTTGGGGCTGGCAGTGCCAACCCAGAAAAAGCATTGTCTAATGCCACTGGGCTGGTGGAGAACCTGGTTTCAGCAGGTCTGGTGCCTGTTTCTTCACTGCAGACCCCAAAATGCCTCTGAAATGCAGTGCCTGGTCAGCAGTGCTGGGAGCAGCTCTGGTGGGCAGTCTGTGCGGGGAAGGAAGGAGAACCCCATCGTGCAAAATCTGCTTTCAGAGCCTGCTGGGGGCAAACCCAGGCTTTTCTGCCAGGAAACAGTAGCCATCGCTAACGAACAGGGAGCAACTCGTCATTAGGCTCTTGTCAGTGATTGACGTGTTTGTGGCTCTGGACATCTGGAAGGGATTTAGCAGGAAGGTCTGGTTCCTGGGACACCGCTAATTGCCCCGGCTGATGGATTCAAAGGGAATAAGGTAGAAAAGGAAAAGAAAACTGAAGATTCAGGGGCTGATTCCCGACACGTGTGAAATAAATAAAGAAATAAAGGAACTACTCAGGAAAGACAGTAAACAAGCCAGGTCTGTAGCACTGACTGCTTTCTCCTGATTTTTCCTTTCTCCTGTTTACTGGAGGCGACTGCAACGTGCTGATTGTGCTCAGCCCCTCAGGGTCCCCATTCTGCGGGGCTCCGGGGCTTCCTCAGGACCCTTCCCCTTGTGGAACAAGCACCTGGGGTCCAGCACTGCTCATCGTGGGGAGGTGGTGAGCAGAGCCTCGACTAACGCCCAGACCACCACCAGGTGCAAATTCTCATCCAGATTTTGTGCGGTTTGAGCCCTTGCCTTTGGCCTGGCGGCCTCGAGCATCTGCTCAGCGACGCGGCCTGTGTAGGAGGGCGCTGACCTGAGACACGCGGGGGTGTCCTCAGCCGCTGAGAGCCACGGGAACCTGGAGGTTTGAATTGCTGGTTTCATTCTGGTGTGACAGAAAACTGAGGCATGTGGAAAAAATTGTCCACAGAAAGGGAAAAAAAATCTCAAAGCCAAAGCTGGCACGCCAGGGCTGTGGGATGCTGAGTGCCCTGCTTGGGAAGCAGCAGGCTGTGCCGTGCTGGGGGCTCTCAGGGGTTGCTCAGTCTTACATAAACCTGCAGAGCCAAAATGGTTCAAAATAAGGGACGTGACCCGACTTTCTGACTTCCTCGATGACCTGACTGCCAGGTTGTTCTGGCAGAGCTCCAGATTTCATCCTGCCCGGGGCCGGGGAAGCCTTCCAGCTGAAAACACAACACACACCGCTGAGGTGTGTGCTGTGCTCAGGCCCTTGGTTCATCCCTGCTCGACGTGGCCTGCTTCCCAGGCACCATGCCGCTATACCCTGAGCTCTGATAAGCCACGTCTTTCATGTTGTTTTGCTTAATATCACAAAAGATGTGGAGTGTTATCCCACGCATGCCATACCTCTCTGTATGTAACAACAGGACTGAAGGAGTAGAGCTGCTCCGTGTGCTTAACTTGCTGTCCTAAAATATGCCGTGGGATGCCTCGTGTTTTTGAGGGGGTGTTTTTTTTAGTACCATCTGGGCTAAAATAATAAGGGTCTGTCTGGGACTCAGGAGCCAGCCTGTTAGCTCAGACCTCGTCAGGGCTCAGATACAATTCCTAATTTGGGCAATTCCCGATCCAAGAAGTCCCTGGAGGAAAGCGGCCGGGGAATTCCCTGGTTTGTATTTTAAAGTGTAAAATCACCAAAGTCCAGTGGAAGGCTAATGAACAGGCCAAAGACACAAACACCTACAGAAGTATTCCCAGCAGTAATCAGGCGGGATGATCCTCTGATGACCTTTAAACAAATGTGTTTTTTTTTGTGTGTGTTTTTTTTTTTTTTTTTAAATTTAAAAGAGCTTTCAGGGAGCTTGACTATTTGAATTTTGATGAGTCCTGAAAACTCAGAGCAACAGGAACCCAATGGTGGAAATTGTACATTGCACCCTGGCAGCCTCGCTGTGCCCTGGAGCAGGACTTCGTGCGTGCTGGTGGGTGCACATCTGCACAGAGCCACGTCCCTGCAGTTTGCTCCCAGCACTCCGCCACCTCCTACCTACCTGATCTGGCCTCTAGAAAAAAAAAATACAGTTTGGGATTAAACAACCATGACCTCATCCTGAGAGTTTCACATTGCTGCAAGGATTAGGACCATATGACTGGAAAGCCTGTCTGATAAATATTTGTTCCTGCTCATGGACAAAACGTCTCTCCTGCAGCAGCTGGAGCGAAGGAGCATTGCTTCCCGCGGCTCCAGGGCTCCCGAGGAGCTCCACAGGCTCACGGACTTCTCCTCGCGCAAATTAGCCCATCCCTCTGGGGTAATAAAAGAAGAAAGCAAACGTGTCCGCCTGCCAGCTCTGGAGTCGGAGAGTGCTGAGTGCAGACGGTGCCAAACCATTGTGAAAAGCAGACGTAGAAGAATTAAAAACTAATAATGAAGAAATTAGTATGTCTTGATTGTGCTGCAACTGCCAGACTAATCCTGCTGGAATCCTACCAGGTTAGAGCATCACTTATTCATGTTCTTAGTAGCTGGCAACCCTGTTTTGTTGAAGCAGTGGTGAAAACAACTTTGGTTTTAAGCAGCTCTTTATTTGTAGTGAGGTTTTGCTTCATTTGAATTCCAGATTTCCAGGCACTTGGGGCTAATTCTAATACAAAGTCCTATTGTATTGCGCTAAAGAAATAACTTTTCTGACTCTTCCTGTAAATGCCAAAAGCTCGGTTTCTGTTTACCTTGCCTGAGTGAGAAGCACCACTGAAATCAAGAGGTCAGTTTGCCTGAACAAGAGCAACTGGATTGGGCCCAAGTTATCTCTCTTTACAACATGCTGTCTCTCCTATAAAAATGTGTCTCTGCACTTTCTCTCAGCTTTAGATATGCCAAAGTCTGGGTGCGTGTTCAGACATCCCCTACCAGACCTATTCCCACACCTGTATCTCCTGTAAAATGCAACAGACCCGAGTGCACGCGAACTTGAGAAACGTGTGTGTGCCCCGCTGGGTAAACAGTGCTCGCCTGCTCCCCGCGCTGGGCTGAGCTCCGTAGAAAACACTGCTCTTTGTATTTCACGGAAAATAAGCTACGTGGGCCTGGCTGGTCGCAGAAGTCATTTATCCAGGAACATATGTCTGTACGTTGAGCTTGCATAATGAAGGCAATTATTTTCCATTCAAGCCTCCTAACACATTGCAACACTCGTTCTCAGCAGTGGGGAGGAAATGGATCCAAACTGTTCCAGCTCTCCCTGGCCCTTTATCAAGGAGCCTTTACAAGCTCTGTAGGCTGCGTTACTAAATCATTCCCTCAGAAACAATTACTAGCCTGGTCATGTTATCTGCTCGGCTGTAGCTACAAAACCACTGTGACTAAATAAAGCTGTATGTCCTCCCTGCTTCCTTGCAGTGATGATGAGCCCACAATACCTAAGTTATAAGTATGTGTGCATACGTGGTTTTGTCCATGTATTTGTGCATGTGTGCATGTAGGAATGCTCCGGAATCACGGGCTTGGGTGAAGCTCTGCTCAGCTTAGAGCCCCCAGCGCAGGCGGCAGAGAATGGGGATGTCTCATTCTTGCCACACAGATTTGCTAGCCATGAGGAAGCAGAAGGAAAAGGTAAAATCCAGACATGAAGGAGCTGATGAGGTATGTGATCGCCTTCATTGCACAGAGCTTCACAGCCTGAGAAAGTCGTCTGCTGCTGCTGGGGCTGCTCACTTCCCTGCACCATCCTGCCCGCTGCCCAGGAGAGATCTGGTTGCTGAGGAGCTGGTTCGGGTCATGAATCCAATGGGAAGCCGGACCTGGGAAGCTGTCCCTCTCTGCTGGGGGACCTGGGGAGCTGCCTGGCTTCCATCGAGCACTGTGCAAGGCTGACGGAGGCAGGGAGAGTTGCTGGCACCTGGCAGATGAAAAAGCATCCTTTGTGGGGCGAGTCAGCCGCAACGCTGAACTTTACAGAGGCTGATCCAGGAGTCTGTAAGCGGCCCTAATGCACACTGACAGCTCAGGTCATCTCGCCCATCTCCCTGTCCTGGGGCTGAGCTTGGCACAAGTCCCCCCTCGCAGCAGGCGGCTGTCTGAGTTGTTTCTGAGGCGATTTCCCACCCTGCCCAGTGGGATTTGGTAGTGCCAAGAAGGGGGGGGGGGTGCTCAGCTGGCTCCCTGCCGGCCCTACAGCTCCTCCCGACACCACGCCGGTGAGTGTGCTGCCCCGTGGTGGGTCGGAGCCGTCCACAGAGCCAAGAGAAGGGTGACAGGGTCCCAAGGGGGGCTGCTGTGGGTCTGATGGACCTTGGCACTGGTCTGGCACAAGGCACGACCTGGTGTGTTGTGAGGTGTCCCTGTAATGTCATTGAACTTTGTGCTCTCAAGGGAGAATTTATTAGGACTCTGTTTTCCTAAAGGTGGTCTTCATTTGGTTTTCCATCCTGTGCTTCGTTATGTACCTGCTTCTCCTTCGTGCCTGAGGTGGCCGTTGTCTGAAGAATATAATAACCAGAAAAAAAGAAAAAAAAAAGAAAAAGAAAAAAATGAAAAGAAGAAGAAGAAGAAGAAGAAAGCGGTTCCTTATATCTTGCTGAAGAAATGATTGTGCTGAGCTATGGGGGGCTGTTCTGAGGTTGGTCCTGAAGGCAGAGTTTCAGTAAGCTGAACATCATCCAAAGTCTATAGGATAACAGAAGCCAACTTCTGTCTACGCATCTCCAGTTACTACATGGTTTATAGACACAAGATAGGTTCTGTATCTTCTTGGCAGGGAATGATTTCATCTGCCTCTTGAATTTAACTGAAATTAACTAGTTTTTTTTATTATTTTTTTAATTTTTTTTTAAAGGAAGTTCCAATACATCATAATAAACTAAATGAATTCAGATTTCAAAGCTTAGCATCCCAAAATAACAGTCTGTTGTAATTTGGCTCAGGATGCTCAAACGTTTGCTCTCTTCCTGCAATACAAAGTGGCCCAGAGCCAACCTCAGCAGATTACCACGCTGACATCGGGCGTCTATCAGACCTTTAAATCAGGAGAAGCAGGCCAGAAGAGACTCGCTTTTATCCATTTTAAGGTCTGTAGACGCTACTCGTCAAGTGGTTTGCTCTCCAGTGATGGCACAGACTTTTCCATGGCTTATGCAGCTATGTGTGGAAATGAATATTCCCTAGAAAGATACGTCAGACTAGGATTTCTTAGGGTTTTTCTATTTCGTTGCTGGCTTGCTGAAAACAAGAAGATAAATTGCAGGATAAGGAATAAAATAAGAACATGTGAGAGCTAGAAATGTCTTGTGGGAGCTGTTTTCTATCTCTTTTTTTCTTTTTCATATACAGACAATATGACTAAGTGACAGTGAATCATTCCTTGAAGGTTGAATTGCTACTTCTTGTGCCTTCCTGCTCCAGAATCGTACCGTATCGTATATCTGTAATACGGGGCAGGGGGAAATAGAAAACAGATGCGGGGATATCAGCTTGGCCCCGTAGCACTGCTCAGGAGTTTCAGTGGGTTTATTTTCTGTTTATGCCTGTTGGTGTGTGCGGGAGAAACAGAGAGCCATGCAAAGACCTTAAAAGATTTATCTCAAAGTATCTGATGTGGGGAGACAATTACAAGCTTGTACGATGAGGTAAGAGGATTGTTTTGTTTATACCAGAGAAGATAAAACGTACTTCTTCCAACACACTGATGAATTAAAAGGAAGCAGAATATTGTGTGTAATTGCCTTTTTGGCCGGTGCTCCCCGGGGCCAGGATGACAGGGTGCCTCTCAGGGCTCGCGAGCGAACACATGGCAGCTACCCTGCCTACATGCTTGTGGGGAGGTGCTTTAATCTCCTGGGAGATTAATTTGGCCAGGCCTAACAAGGCATCCAGCAGTAACTTTGCTCTTAACAAGAAAGGAGAGGCCAAACAAGCTGTAACTCCACCTGAGTTCCTTCAAGCAGCTTTTGGGAGGATGTGTCGGAACTGGGCTTGTGATGGAGCATCGTGGCTCTTCCCAGGAAGACGCCAGGTCTGTGAGCTGCTGGGTACCCAAACCAGCAGATGGAAGCCCCATATGGGTGCTGTAGATTGAGGACTTGGCAGAGTTTCATGCCTGTTGATGGAGATAAGTTTGCTATCGCCACCACAGCAGCAAGCGGGCAGGTTTCTGTCTCTTGGGCTTTAACAAAGCACTAAATTTCATAACCAAAGCACATCTTCTTCTGCTTCCTTCTATTATTCTCTGTTGTAGATTTTTTTTTCTATTCTCTTCCTCCCTCTCCAAACACAACCCTGATTTTTATTTTGGTATGAATTTCCACTGTATGCCACATACCTGAAGGGCCAGACAGGCTGCAGGCTTTGCTGAGCGGGATGTCACCGTGCAGGGCTCTGTCCCCACACCCAGCACCTCTCGGACAGAGCTGTGAGAAGAGCCGGGAGATAAATCCCATCAATTCCCTGCAGCAGCATGCGAGGCATGTCAGATTAGGTGGTCTTAATCGGGATCTTTGTACAAGGCAGATGTGTGAAAGCAAGAGTGTGGCGTGAAGGAGCATTTGCCACGTCTTTAACACGTGAGCTCATTACCTACAGACTGAAATTAATTGGAGATTCAGTCTCTCCCAGGGATGTGGCTTTTACTAAATGTAGCTAGAACTTTTTATCATGGCAATCATTGCTTATGCTGTTATGAAGATAGTAGAAGCTTAAAATGGCAGGCAAATATATATATATATATATAACCCCTTTTCATTGCATGCTGTTGATTCTAATTTCATTGCATGCTGTGGATCAGTTCTCCTAAAGCTGTTACTGGGGAGGTGGGCAGGCGGTGGTTGTTTAAAAGCTCTCCTTCTGGCCTCCCCATGCAGCTACAGAACAAAGTAAAAATATTTATGGTCTTAACGATTCAGTAATTTCAGCTTTCAGCTTTGTTTACACAGTAAAATCTTTAAATAATAGATGTTTATTATTGCAGTGGATTTTTTTAGTTGGGCTTTGGGTTATGTCTCGCGATTCCTCCCTTTTGGTGGAGCAGCTGTTATTTCTGCTTCTTGCTTACTCTGAGCTGTGTACAGAAGTGTCCATTTGTGTAAGTGCCATTTTCTATGTGATTGATTTTTGAGTATTTGTACGAGTGCGCACGGAGCCCACTGCCAATGGATTTCATTTCAAACTAAACATCCGTCTGAAGGCAGAGGTTAAAACAAGTGCAAGAGAAAGTGATGGCCATTCACAAATAAGTTTGTCACAGTCTGATAGCCTAATTTATTTGAATATTTCCTTGAAACAGCTGAAGCACTCTCAAAAAGATTCACAGAAACTAATTGAAGGCTTGCTTAGTACAGAGAGTCCTGCTGGAGGGGGATAATGAATGGGGACGCACTGGAGAGGAACGAGGAGGCGGCGGGACAGGGAGGGAGAGGTGGGGAGGAAGAAAACCAGCAGAGGTGGATGAAAACAGCGAGTTTGCCTTCTGGGTGGGTGGAATATCAGGTCTCAGGTGAGGACATCAGGTCTTGTTTTGGAGGGTTATAACATCCTGGTGAGCTCGGTAGTGCCACAAAGCCCCTAGACCTCGCAGTAGGACCTCTAGCCCTGTACTCCTGGGGAAGGAGATGCTCTTCCCAGGATCTGGTGGTCTGACCCCTCAGGCACATCCCGGGGTTCACAGTTGGGTCTACAAGGCTGCTGTGTCATTGAGGGGCTCATTGCCGTTCCCCAAAGAGCAGTCATAAAATCCCTCTATTTTGTGGGGCTGCAGATGAGGAAGGTTGGGGTTAAGCAAAGACAAACAGAATTCAAAATCTCCCCTTGTTCTCAGGAAGACCTGAAATCTCTGTTTCTTGTCTTTTGGGCTGGAGTCATGAGCCTCTGCAGGTAAGGCTTTGTGATTCATCTCCGTAGGGGAGGCAGCAGCCAGGCGCTTCCCAGGGAGAGGAAACCCGACACTGGGGAAGGGTTTGTGTATTTTATCCAAGAAGCGTTAATGCTGTTTACACTACTCAGATTTATTTACTGCAGGGGGGGGAAATATCTTTGTAAATAGAAAGTGTTTATTATTGCTAAAGACTTCTTCTGTTTGGCTCAGCGGCTGCTCACTGGATCCATTTCAATTCCCGTCCCTCGCCGAGCAGCTGCCCTTCCTGCAGCCTGCAAATCCTCACAAGCCTCCGCAGAAGTCAGTCCCTAAGAGCAAGTGTCCGCAAAGGACTCCTTCTGCCTTCCAGGAAGATTTCAGGAGAAAAGAGCCCTTAAAGTTTGGTGTCGGTCCAGCCAGGGCGGGTTCATCGGAAACACGGTTGGGATGCTGCGGTGCATCAGGCTGGGTAAAGCTGGGAGAGAGGTGCCCTTGACAGGACTGGGGGTTTCCCAAGCAAGCTGTTACGATGCCTGGGGTGCTGAGGCTGTCTCCAAGGTAGGGCTGGCTTCCAGATTGCTGTCACGCTGGCCACGATGGGCTGGCACCTCTGAGTGTCTGTGGCCCTTCAGAGCAAGGGGGTCCCACGTGGCTCACTGCTGAATTCATCCTGGGGCTTAACAAGCAACCTGGTCAAGCGGGGACGGTTGATGGCAGCCTTGAAATTCCTGCTGTGGTTTAAAGGAAACCAGAAACCCCCTCACCAAGTGTGACCCCTGACAGCACTGGAAGGACCCAGGGGAGGGGGCTGCAATGTCTGTGGGCAGTTGAGAAGGTGCCAGGCAAAGCAGC